>NW_026695101.1:0-62975 GCF_021218885.2 Marmota monax
CTGTAAAAACAAGCCTAAACCAAACCCTAACCCTAGCCTTAACCCTAACACTGATCCTAATACTTGCCCTACACCTAGCCCTAGCCATAAAACAAAACCAAGCCATAGTCCTCCTAACCCTAAACCTTGACCTAGACCAAACCCTAACCCTACACCTAGTCTTTACCATAACTCTTAAAGTAACCCGAACCCTAACTCTAACCCTAACCTAAATACTGTTCCTGACATTAACACTAACCCTAGCATTAAAACTGAACCTGACCAGAAACCAAAACCTAACAGTACCCGTTACAGTACCATAGCACTAACCCTAGCTCCAAAACTAAAATCTAGCCCTAATCCTAGGCCTAAACCTAGCCCTAAGTGTAACCCTAACCCTTGCCTTAGACCTAATCCTAGCTAAAACCCTAACCCTAACCCTAAACATAAACATAAACCTGGCCCTATCACTAAACCTAACTCTAACCATAGCCCTATTCATAATGTTAACATTAACCCTAATACTATCTCTAAAATTATCCATTACCCTAAACCTAACCCTAACCCTAATGATAACCCTACCTCTAACCCTAACTGTAAATCTAATCCTAGACCTAACCCTAAACCTAATCCTCATCATTGCCCTAACCCTAGATCAAAAACTAAGCCTTATTCTAACCCTAACCCTAGCCCAAACCTTAACACTAAACCTAAAACAAAAACTACCCATATCCCCAACCTGAAATCTAGTCCTATCCATTACCCTAACCCTAATGATAACCTTAGCCCTAACACTAAAAATAACCCTAAAACTAAACCTAACCTTACCCCTAACCTGACATCTAAGCAACCTAACTCAAATGATAACCTTAGCCCTAAACCTAACATTAATCCTAACCTTTACCATAAATCTAACCCTAGACCTAACCCTAAAAGTAACCCTCACACTAGCACTAATTCTAGCTCAAAACCTAACCTGTACCATAAACCTAACTCAAATGCTAACCCTAGACCTAGCCCTAATCCTAAACCTAACTCTAGCCCTAATCCTAACCAAAACCCTAGCTTTAACTTTAGCTCTGACACTATCCACTACCCTTACAATAACCCTAACCCAAATGCTAACCCAGCCCTAACCCTAACCCTATCACGAAACCATTACCCTAATCTTATCCTGAATCCTAAACCTAACCTATCCATTATCCCAATGCTAACTCTAACCCTAATTCTAATTTGAGCCCTAACCCTAAACCTTAGCCTAATCCATACTGAAAGCATCACTCTGACCCTAAAAATACACATAATTCTAAACCTGAACCTTACCCTAAACCTAAATGTTACACTAGACCCAGCCATGAACCTAACCCTACAACTATCCCTAACTGTAACCCTAAACTTTACATTATCCCTGGCCTATAAACTTGTCCTAACCCTAACACAAAACCTAGCAAACATTCACTATCCCTAAACTAATCGTAACCCTAACCCTAACACTAACACTAACCCTATTCCTAAGCCTAACCATAACCCTCTCACTAATTCTAAACCTAACACATACCCTAAACCTAATGCTACCACTAACTCTATCCCTAAACCTAATCCTAACACTAAACCTAAACCTAAACCTAACACTAACATTAAATCTAAATGTAACCCAAAACCTAACACTTACCCTAAAACGAACAACAATCCTAACCCTAACCTTAACACTTACCATAACCCCAACCGTAACCCTATCACTAACCCTAACCCTAAACATAAATCTAACATTAACCCTAATGCTAACCCTCTCCCTCACACTAATATTAACCCTAAAGCTACCCCTAAACCTAGCCTTAATCCTAACACAAACCTAACCCTAACCCTAAACCTAATTCTAATCATCACCCTAGCTCTAAACCAGTTATAATTTCATCCCTTCCCCTAAAATTAACCCTAAACCTAACCCTAAACATCCGAAACCATAGGCCAAAGCCTAACACTAACCCTAGACCTATTCCTAGCCCTAATTTAGCCCTAACCCTAACCCTATTTAGCTCTAATCCTAACCCTAATACTAGACCTAAGACTAACTCTAACTATCTCCCTAGACTTATTTCTAGTTCTAACCCTATCCCTTACCATAACCCCAAAACTAGCCCTAACCTTAGCCCTAAACCTAGCCATAGCCCTACCCCTAGAAATAACCATAACTCTAAATCTACCCCTAAGCCTAAACTCACCCTAACACTAGCAATAAAACTAACACTAATTGTAAAAAAAAAAAAAAAAAAAAAAAACCCTTAAATTTAGCCTTAGCCATAAAACAAAACTGAGCCATAGCACTACCCCAATCCTTAACCTAAACCAAATCCTAACCCTGTATCTGGCCCTAAGCCTATCCCTAATTCGAGTATAATCCCTAAACCTAAAAATAACCCTGACCCTGATTCTGACCCTAACACTGTCCCTAGTTCAAAATATCACCCTAAAATAAACCTAATCCTAAAACTAGAGTTAGCCATAATCCTAACCTTAAAATTAGCCCTAATCATTACCTTAGTTCTTACATTAGCCATCTCCCTAACATTAGCCCTAATGTAACCCAAAACATAGCCATAATCCGAGACTCAACCATAGCTTTAACCCTAACTCTAACCCTAATTTTAGTCCTAACTGTTACCCTAAACCTAACACTATCTTTAATCCTTGTGTTAACCCTAACCCTAACCATAACCCTAGCCATAACACTACGTCTAACCTATTCATTACCCCTACAACTAATCCCTAACCCCAACCTATCCATTACCCTAAATATAATCTGAACCCTAAACCTAACCATATTCATTACCGTAACTCTATTCCTAACCCTAATGCTCATTCGAACCCTAACCCTAAACCTTAACCTAAACCAAACCTTAACCTTGAACTGACCCTAATAATACCCCTACCTCTAAACCTGACACCAACTCTCATCCTAATTCTTACACTATACCTAGCCAAAAACCTATCCCTAAAACTATCCCTAACCATAACCCTAAACCTGACATTAGCCCTAACCCTAATACTAGTCCTAACCCTAACACAAACCCTAGCCATAATCCTGGCCCTAACACTAGCATTAATCCTAACCCTAAACTTAACCCTAGCCCTAACCCTAATTTTAGTCCCCACCCTAGACCTAAACCCACCTGTAACATCATACCTTACCCTATCCCTAACCCTAACCGTAATTCTAGACCCAAACATAGGCCTAACCCTAACACTGACTGTAGCCCTAATCCTAGCCCTAATTTAGCTCTAACCTTAACTGTAACCCTAACTCTAGCCCTAAGACTAACATTAACTGTCAACCTAGCCCTATTAGTAGTTCTAAACCTGTCCCTTACAGTAACCCAATCTAGTGCTAACCCTAGCCTAATACCGAGCCCCAACCTTTGCCCTATCCCCAACATGAACTCTAAATGTAATTCTAATCCTAAGCCTAAACCTACTCCTAACACTAGCCATAACACTAATGCTAATCCTAAAACTAGCCATAACCCTAGCCCTATCCCTAAAACAAAACCAAGCCATATCCCTAAATGAAACCCTTAATGTAAACCAAACTCTAATCCTACACCTAGCCCTAACCCTAGTGCTAATTTGAGTCCTAACTCTAACCCTAGAACTAATCCTGAAGCAAACTCGGACTCTAACACTAATCCTACCTCTGAATATAACTGTAATCCTAAACCTAACACTAACACTAGACCTAGACATAACACTAACCCTAAAACTATCCCTAATTGTAACACTAGTTCTTATATTAGCCACAGCCTTAATACTAACACAAAACCTAGCCATAATCTGAGCCCTAACCCTAGCTTTAACACTTAACCTAGCCCTTACCCTAGCCCTAACCCTACCAATAAGCCTAGCCCTAACCCTAACCCTAAGCCTAGCCCTAAACCTAGTGCTAACCCTATCCCTTACCTTAAGCCAAACTATAACCCTAAACCTACCCTAGTCCTAAACCTAATCCTTAGCCTTCACCAAACCCTAACTCTATTACTAGTCATAACCATAGCCCTTATTCTAGCTATCTAACTCTAATCCAAACCCTAACTATAAACCTGACTTATTCTGAGCCTAAAAAAAACATAGGTCTAAACCTGACCCTAAAACTAAACCGAACCCTAACACTAGTGCTACTGGTAGCCCGATATGTAAAACTAACCCTAACACTAGACTTAGGCCTAAACCTAATATTCATCTGGCAATAACTCTATACCTAGCCCTAAACAAAAGCCTAGACCAAGATCTAACAATAACCCTTAACCTAACCCAAACATGAACCCTACACTGAGACCTAACCTTAGTCTTAATGCTGGCCTTAACCATAAACATAAGCCGCCTAACATTAACCCCAACCTTAAACCTAACGCAAAATTTAAACTAACACTAACCCTAACCGTAAAGTAATCATAAACACAACCCATACACTAACACTAAACCTAATCCTAACTCAAATTATAAACCTAACCCTAAGCCTAACCATAACCCTAATTCTTACCCTAACACTAAACTTAACCGTAAACCTAACTCCAACACTAACCTTAACCCAAACCATAAGCCTAACACTAACACTAACCCATACCCATTCCTAAACCTAACACGATCCCTAACCCTAACCCTAACATTAATCCTAAACTTAACCCTAACCTTAACACTAACACTTAACCTAATGCTAACTCTAATGCAAACTCTAACAGTAACAAAACCCTAAACATAACTGTAACCCTAACCCTAACTCTAACACAAACCCTAACCATAAACCTATCACTAACCCTAACCCTAATCTAACACTAACTCTAACACTATCGCTTAACCTAATCCTAATCCTAAGTATAACCCTAATCATAACACTAACCCTAATGCTAAAACAAACACAAACACTTACCCTAACAATAACACTAAACCTAATCCAATACCTAACCCTTACACTAACACTAAACCTAATTCTAATGCTAATTCTAACCATAACCCTTACAGTAACTCTAAACCTAACATGCACACTAACCCTAACTCTAAACTTAACTGTAACACTAACCCTAACACTAACCCTAAACATAAACCTAAACCTAACACTAACCCTAACCATAACCGTAAACATAACACTAACCCTAACTCAATCCGTGGCACTAAATCCAACCCTAACTCTATCTGTAAACCTACACCTATCCCTTACAGAAACCCTACCACTAACCCTAATACTAAACCTAACACTAACCCTAACCACAAATCTAACCCTAACTTTAAAACTAACCCTAGTACTAACCCTAAAACTTTCACCAACACTAACCCTGAACCTAACACTGAACCTAACACTAACCCTAACCATAAGCCTAACCCTAATTTTAACCATAACACTAACCCTAACCCTAACAACAACCCAAACACTAAACCTAAACCTAACCCTAAACATAACCTGAAACCTTACCCTAAACCTAACCGTAACCAGAACACTCAACCTAAACCTAAACCTAAAACTAAAACTAACCCTAACACTAACCCTAACCCTAACCCTAACCCTACCCCAACCTCTACCCCTAACACAAAGCCTACCACTAATCCTAACACTAAACCTAACACTAACCCCAACATTAAATCTAACACTAGCTTTAAAACTAACCCTAAAACTAACCCTAATCCTTTCCCTAAACCTAAACCTAACACTAATCCTAAACCTTACACTGAACCTAACACAAACCCTAACCATAAGCCTAACCCTAATTTTAATCATAACACAAACCCTAACCCTAAAAATAACCCAAATACTAAACCCAACCCTAACCCTAAACATAACCTGAAATCTTACCCTAACCCTAACCCTAACCTTAACACTCAACCTAAACCTAAACTTAAAACTAAAACTAACCCTAACACTAACCCTGAACCTAAACCTATACCTAACCATAATTCTAACACTAACCGTAACTCAAATTGTAACACTAAATCCAACCTTAATCCTACCTGTAACCGTAATCCTAACCTTACCCCTAATCCTAACAAAAACTCTACAACTAAGCCTAACACTACACCTAACACTAACCCTAACGCTAATTCTAAAACTAACCCTAAACCTAACCTCAACCCTAACCTTAATCTTGAACCTAACACTAACCTAACTTTAACCCTAACCCTGACCTTAACAATAACACCAACCCTAAACCTGACCCTAACACTAAGCCTAACCTGAAATCTAACCCTAAACCTTACCGTAACACTAACACTAACCCAAACACTAACACTAACCCTAACCCTAAACATAAAATAACTTAAAACTATCCTAATATTAACACTAACCCTAAGCCTAACCGTATCACTAACAGTAACCATAACTCTAACCCTAATTCTAAATCGAACCATAATTTTATCTGTAACCCTAACTATAACCCTAACACTAATCCTAAAAAAAAACCCTACGCTAATCCTAACACTAATACTAATTCTAAACCTAACCCTAACTCTAAAACTAACTTTAACCCTAAACCTAACCCTAACTTCAACTCTAGCCCAACCCTAACCCTAATCTTATGCAAAACCTAACCCTAAACCTAATTCTAAACATAACACTAAACCTAACCTTTACCCTAAGCCTAACACTCACCCTAAACCTATACCTAACCCTAACACTATCCATAAACTAACCCTAACAGTCACCCTAAATATAACAAGAAACCTAAGCCTAACGCTAAGCCTAACACTAACCCAAATTCTAACCCTAACTCTAAACATAACACTAATTTTAAAATTAACCATAACCCTAACACTAAACTTAAACCTATACCTAAACCTAACAATATCCTTAAACTAACCCAAAACCTAACCCTAACCCTAACAAGAGACCTAACCCTAAATCTAATCCTAACACTAATCCTAACCATAACCCTAACTCTAAACATAACACTAACCCTGAACTTTACCCTAACCCAAACACTAATCCTAAACTTATACCTAACCCTAACACTATCCCTAAACTAATCCTAACACTAACCATAACACTCACACTAACCCTAATCCTAACCCTAACCGTAACCCTCTCATTAATTCTAAATCTAACACATACCGTAAATTTAATGCTAAAACTAACACTATTCCTAAATCTAATCCTAACACTAAACCTAACCCTAAACCTAACACTAAAACTAAATATAAATGTAACCGAAAACCTTACACTTACCCTAAAACTGACAATAATCTTAACCCTAACCTTAACAATATCCATAACCCCAACCCTAACCCTATCGCTGACCCTAACCCTAAACCTAAACGTAAATCTAACACTAACACTAATGCTAATCCTGTCTCTTACACTAACATTAACCCTAAACCTGACCCTAAACCTAGTCATAATCCTAACCCTAACCCTTACCCTAACACTAACACCAACCCTAAACATAACCCTAAGACTAAACCTAACCCTAACCTTAAACCTAACCGTGACACTAACCATAACCTTAACCCTAAAACTAAACCTATATTTAACCATAATTCTAAACCTAATCCTACCCATAACCCTAACCATAAACCTCACCCTAACACTAACACTAACACAAACCTTAACCCTAACCTGAACCCTAACACAAACCATAACCATAACACTATCCCTAACACAAACCAAAAACTATCACTATCCCTAACACTATTCCTAAATTTAACCCTAACCTTAACACCAACCATAACCCTAACCATAATCCTAACACGAACCCTAACCCTAACATTAACCCTAAACCTAACCCTAAAACTAACTGTAAACCTAACCCTAATTCTAACACAAACACTAACCTTAAACCTAAGCCTAACCCTAACACTATACTAACAATAAAACTAATCCTAACAGAAAACCTAATGCAAACTCTAACACTAACACTAAACCTAAAATAACCTTTATCCTACAGTTAACCCTAACCCTAAAACTAACCCTAACCCTAAACCTAACATAATCCCAATTCCAAACCTAAAACTAACCCTAACCCTAATCCTAACCCTACCAGTAACCCAAACATTAACCCTAATTATAATCCTAATCCAAATTTTAAATCTAACCCTAAAACTAATGCTAACCTAACACAAAACCTAACACTAATCCTAGTACTAACCTTTACCCTGACCCTAAACCTAACCCTAACACTAACTCTAACCCTAACCCTATGCCTAAGCCTAACCCTAACACTACAATTAACCCTAAACCTGACCCAAAACCTTACATTAAATCTAACTCTAACTCAGTCAATAACCCTAACCCTAATCCTAATACTAAGCCTAATACTATTCCTATCCTTAACCATAACTTTACCATAAATTTAACACTAACCCTAACCCTAACCCTAACACTCAAACTAATAGTAACCATAAACGTAACCCTAAAACTAACTCTAAAACTAACCCAAACCCTAATTCTAACCCTATCACTAACCCTAACACTAACCATAACCCTAATTCTACACCGAACATTTACCCTAAACCTAAACTTAACCCTATCCCTAAACCAAAACATAACACTAAACATAAACTTAACCCTGACACTAACACTAACCTTAAACCTATTCCTAAACCTAACACTCACTATTCCTATCCTTAATGCTAAACCTATTCCTAACACTAACACTAACCATAAACCTAAGCCTAACCCTATCACAAATCCTAACACTAATACTAACCTTAACACCTATCACAAACACTAACACTAACCATAACCCTAACAATAACATAACTCTAACCATAACTCTAACCTAACCCGAATCTTACCCTAACCTTTTCCATAACCCTAAAACTAATCTTAACCATAACCCTAACACAAAATATAACACTAACTCTAACCCTAACCCTAACACCAAATCTAACCCTCACACAATCCTTAACCCTAACCCAAAACCAAACCTAACAACAACCCTAAACCTAATAAAAATACTAACCGTAACTATAACAATAACCCCAAAATACCCTAATCCTAACACAAATCGTAACCCTAACCCCAACAATAACTCTAAACATTACACTAAACCTAAGACTAACACTAACCAAAACCCTAACCTAACACTAACTCTAACCATAATAATAACACTAACTCTAACACTAAACTAACTCTAACCTAACACTAAAACTAATCCTAACACTAACCCTAACCCTAAACTGAACACTAACTTAAACCCCAACCCTAACCCGATCACTAAAACTAAACCTAAACTTAAACCTAATCATAACACTAACCCTATCCCTAACCTTAACGCAAACACGACCACAAAACATAAACTTAACCCTAACCCTAAAACTAACTGTAACTCTAAACCTAGTTGTAACACTAACACTAACCATAACCCTAACCCTAAATCTCAATCTAACCCTAATCTTATCTGTGACCTTAACCAAAAACCTAAAACTAACACTAACACAAAATGTAACCCTAACACTATTCCTCACACAAACCCTAAACCTATCTCTAACACTAAGCCTAACCTGAACCCTAACCCTAACCCTACCACTTACTCTAAAACTAAACCAAACCCTAAATTTAACTCTAACACTAACGCTAAAGCTATCACTATACATAACTCTATTTCTTACCCTAAACCTAACCCTAACCCTAACCCTTATCTAAGAGTGACACTAACCCTAACCATAACCCTAACACTAGCCCTATACCTAAACCTAACCATAAACATAACACTAACCCTAATCCTAAACCTAACACAAACCCTAACACTAACCCTAACCCTAACTCTAATCCTAACCATAACCATAACTCTAAAACTAACCCTAATCCTAACCCTAACCTTAAACATAAAACTAACACTAACAGTAACCCTAAACTTAACTCTATCCCTAACTCTATCCCTAACCTTAACCGAAACACAAACTCTATCCTTATCCCTGACCCTGAAACTATCCCTAACCCTAAACCTAACCATAAACTTAACACTAACACTAACCCTTATCCTAACACTAACCCTATCCCTAATCCTAACACTAACACAAACCATAACCCTAACACTAAATTTAAACGTAACCCTAAACCTAAACCTAACAGTAACCCTAATCGTAAACCTAATTCTAACACTAATCAATATAATAACACAAACTCTAACCCTAAACCTAACCCCTAACCCTAACATAACACTAACCCTAACCATAACTCTAACACTAACCCTTGGCATAACCCTAACACAAATCATAACCTTACACCTAACACTAACAGTAACAGTAACCCTAACCCTAACCCTAACCCAAACACTAACTCTATCCCTAAACCTAATCCTAACACTAACCCTAACCCTATCCAAAATATTAACTCTATTCCTATCTCTAACCCTAAAACTATCCCTAAACCTAAACCGAACCATTAACCTAACACTATCACTAACCCTTATTCTAACAAGAAACATAACCCTAACCCTAACCCTAACATGAATGCTAACCCTACCATTAACCCTAACCCTACCTCTAAAACTAACTGTAAACAAAACCCCAATTCTCACACTAACACTAACCCTAAACCTAAGCCTAACCCTAACCCTAATTCTAACACTAAAACTAATCCTAACAGATATCCTAATGTAAACCCTAAGACTAACATTAAACTTAAACTTTTCACTAATCCTACCCATAAACCTAACAGGAAAACTAACCCTAACCCTAAAATTAACATAAACCCAAATCCTAACCCTAAAACTAACCCTAAACCTAATCCTAACCCCACCAGTAACCCTAAAATTAACCCTAACCCTCTTCCTAATCCTAATTGTAATCCTAACCTTAACACTAATGCTAACCTAACACAAACCCTAACACTAATGCTAACACTAACCCTTACCCTAAACCTAACCATAAACACTAACCCTAACTCTAACACTAACCCTAAGCCGAACCCTAACCCTAACACTAAAACTAACTCTAACCCTAACCCTAATTCTTACACTAAATCTAACTCTAATTGGATCACTAACGCTAACCCTAATCCTAACACTAAGCCTAACACTATTCCTAAGCTTAAACATCACCCTAACCATAACATTAATGCTAAACCTAACCCTAATCTTAACACTCAACCTAATACTAACCATAAACCTAACCCTAAAATTAACTCTAAAACTAAACAAAATTCTAATTCTAACCCTCTCGCTAACCCTAACCTTAACACTATCCCTAAAACTAATTCTAAACCTAACCATTATCCTAACCTAAACCTAACCCTATGCCTAAACCAAAACATAGAACTAAACATAACCCTAACCCTAACACTAATCCTAAACCTATTCCTAGACCTAACAGTATCCCTACACTTAACGCTAACCCTATCCCTAACACTAACTCTAACCGTAAACTTAAGACTAAACCTATCAGTAATCCTAACAGTAATTCTAGCCCTAATCCTATCACAAACCCTAACCATGACCATAACTATAAACATAACCTAAATCTAACCCTAACCCTAAGTAACCCTAAATTTACAATAAACTTAAACGTAACCCGAAAACTAAACTTAACCCTTACACTAACCCTAAATATAACACTAACTCTAACCCTAAGCCTAACACTAAATCTAACTCTCACACAAACCTTAACCCTAACCCTAAAGCAAACCTAACAATAATTCTAAACCTAATATGAATACTAACTGTAAGCGTAACCCAAAATAAAAAATCTCTTAATTCTAACACAAATTGTAATGATAACCCCAACACTAACTCTAACCATTAACCTAACCCTAAGACTAACACTAACCATAACCCTAACCCTAACACTAACACTAACCATAACTCTAACCCTAAACCTAACACTTACCAAAAGCCTATCTCTAACTCTATCTCTAACACTAACTCTAAACCTAATAATAACATTAACCCTAACTCTAACACTAAAGTAACCCTAACCTAACACTAAATGTAATCCTAACACTAACCCTAACCCTAAACTTAACACTAATTTTAACCCCAACCCTTACCTTATCACTAATACATAAAACTAAACCTAAACCTAAACAGAACACTAAGTCTATCCTTAACCCTAACACAAACACTACCACAAACCCTAAACTTAACCCTAACCCTAAAACTAACCGTAACTCTAAAACTAACCGTAAACCTAACACAAAACATAACCCTAACCCTAAAGCTCAATATAACGCTAATCCAATCCATAACCCTAACCATAAACCTAAAATTAACCCTAACAAAAACCATAACCTTAACCGTATTCCTAACAAAAACCCTAACCCTATCCCTAACACTAAGCCTAAACCAAACCCTAACCCTAACCCTACCAATGACTCTGAAACTAAACCTAACCCTAAATCTAACTCTAACACTAATGCTAAAGCTATCCCTAAACATAACTCTATTTCTAACCCTAAACCTAACCCTAACCCTAACCCTTATCTAAGAATAACACTATCCCTAATCCTAGCAATAACCCTAACACTAACCCTATCACTAAACCTAACCATAAACCTAACACTAATCCTAAACCTAAACCTAACACAAACCCTAACACTAACCCTAACCCTAACCTTCAACCTAACCATAACCAAAACTCTAACATTAACCCCAATCCTTGCCCTAACACAAACTCTAAACTTAAACTTAAATCTAACACTAACACTAACCCTAAACCTAACACTATCCCTAACCCTAACTTAACCTAAACACAAACACTATCCCTATCCCTAACACTAATACTATCCTTAACCCTAAACATATGCGTAATCTAACACTAACACTAACCCTTATCCTAACACTAACACTAATGCTAAACCTAACACGAACACAAACCCTAACACAAAATTTAAACCTAACCTAACCTAACCCTAACAGTAACCCTAACCCTAAACCTAACCCTAACACTAACCCTAATACAAAACCAAACACTAACCCTACCCCTAACCCTAAACATAACCCTAACACTAAAACTAACCCAAACCTTAAAATTAACTCTAACACTAATCTAACTTAACCCTAAACCTAACCCTAATAATAACTCTAACCCAAACACTAAACTAAAAATAAACCTAAAACAAACCCAATACTAACCCTAACATTAAGCCTAACCCTAAAACTAACATTAACACTAACTAAGGGTAACCCTAAAGCTAAACTTAACACTAAACTGAACCCTAACCCTAATCCTAACCCTAAATTTTACCATAAACCCCACCCTATAATGAACAATGACCTTAATTCTAACACTTAACCTAACACTAATGCTAAAACAAAACCTAACCCTAACTATAAACCTAACCGTAACCCTAACCCTAACACTAAAACTAACTCTAACCATAACCATAACCATAACACTACTACCAAACCTAACCATAACCCTAGCACTAAACCTAACACTAACACTAAGCCTAATGCTAAGCTTAACCGTAAACCAAACCTTAAACCTAACCCTAACCGTAACCCTAACCCTAACACAAACCCTATGCCTAAACATAACACTAACCCTTAGCATAACCCTAAATCTAAGAATAGCGTAAACCCTAAAATGAACACTAAACCTAATCCTGAAACTAACCCTAACACAAATCCTAACCCTAACCCTAACTGCTGGCTGATGATTGGCTCACAGCGGCCCCAGCAACATCTAGCTGATTGGCTCCTCGGCCCCAGCAACATCTAGCTGATTGGCTCCTCTGCGGTGATGCTCATTGGACTGTTTCCCTGCCCTTTCAGACCACGGAGCTGCTCATTGGGGGACTTTTTTGGCTCCGCCCACGTGACCCAGCCAATCGGCCTCAAGAGCAGGAGGATTGTGGGAGGTGGAGAGAAGCTTGAGGGGGAGAGAGAGGCTTGGGGAAAGCCGGTGGTGGCAGTTGAGGCTCTGAGGGTTTTTCCTGAGAGACTATTTTGTTTGTCGTGTGTGGTTCTAAAAATAAAGTTAGTTTCTTTTGACAAGTGGCTCCTGATTCTGCCCAGCCAGACTGCGGCATTTGGTGGCCCCATCGGGAGACTGTGTGAAAAATGTGACGGCAAATGTGTGATCAGTGACTCCTATGTGCGCCCCTGCACTCTGGTGTGAATATGTGTAAAGCTCTGCTAAATGGAGGACAATACCTGTTATGGAAGGTTGCCAATGAGGAATTTTGCAAGGAGACGGCTGGGCGAAATGCAGCAGCTGGTTATCCTCAGAGAAATCTAGATATGTTGTTAGGAAAGGGACCTTATGAGGATCAGCAGCAACAAATTGCATATGATCCTGGTGTATACGCACAAATTGCTGCAGATGCAATTAAGGCATGGAAGACTTTACAAGGACATGGAGGTTTACAAGGTCAATTATCTAAGGTAATACAAGGAGCTAATGAACCTTATGCTGAATTTGTAGATAGGCTTTTTCAAACAGCTACCAGAGTTTTTGGGAATACAGAACAAGCAATGCCATTACTAAAACACCTGGCTTATGAGCAAGCGAATCGTTGGTGCAGAGATATCATTAGACCATGGAAACATGAAGATTTAAACACATATATTAAATTATGTAGAGACATTAATGAACAAGAGCAAGTCGTGGCAGCTGCAGTAAAACAGGCTTTAGATGCCAGAGACATTAATGAACAAGGGCAAATTGTGGCAGCTGCAGTAAAACAGGCTTTAGATGCCAGGCCAAGAACATGCTACAATTGTGAACAAACAGGACATTTTAAAAGGAATTGCCCCATTGGAGGAGGGTTTAACAAAACTAGGTATCAAAGGAGTAGAATACCAGGTATTTGCCCACGATGCCGTAGAGGGAGACATTGGGCTAATGAATGCCGTTCTCAAACCACCATAGAGGGTACTCCATTATCAAAAAACGAACAAGGACCAGGTGTTTATCCACGATATCGTGGAGAAAGGCATCGGGCTCCATTGCCAAAAAACGGACAGGGGGGGGCAATGCTCCGGGGCCCAAAACCACAAATATACGGAGCACTGGAGGAACTCAGCAACTCCATCAGGGTAGTGCCCAGGACACATTGTCCATCAGATCCCTCATCAGACAAACCAGAGGGAGCGCAGGGTTGGACATCTGCGCCTCCGCCAGAGCAGTACTAACTCCAGAGATGGGAGTTCACATCATTCCCACAGGGGTGAAAGGACCTCTTCCCAAAGGAACAGTAGGCTTATTATTGGGACGCAGCTCTTCTACTCTAAAAGGACTTATGATAAGTCCTGGGGTAATTGATCCCGATTATGAAGGTGAAATAAAAATTATAGCCAATTCTCCAAAGGGTATATCAGTAATTTCACCAGGAGAGAGAATAGCACAGTTACTAATAATACCCAGCCTACATGATAAATTTTCCAGTCGTACTGTAGAAAGAGGTTCCAAGGGATTAGGCTCCACAGGTGTAGATTTGGCTATGCTTTCTATGCTATGCTTTTAGATTCTCGCCCCATGGTAAAACTAAATATTCAAGGACATGAATTTAATGGGCTACTGGATACAGGTGCAGACCTTAGCATCATCTCTCGTCAAGAATGGCCAAAACATTGGCCATTACAACAAGCCACTCAAACGCTTCGAGGCCTGGGAGTGGCGACTAATCCCCATAGAAGTGCAATGGTATTAGATTGGAAGGATCCTGAAGGACGTGAAGGAACTATACAGCCATATGTATTGGATCATCTTCCCGTAAATTTATGGGGACGAGATGTCCTAGATCAATTAGGTTTGACATTAACAAATAACATCAACCAAAATGCACCCACTATTATGACTAGACAAGGTTTTAGGAAAGGAAAAAGATTAGAAAAACAAGAACAAGTTATAGCAGCACCAATACAAATAGATCAAGGGAGAGACAGACATGGGTTGGATTTTCAGAAAGGGCCACTGAGACAATAAAAATTACTTGGAAATCAGAAAGACCAGTATGGGTTCCTCAGTGGCCCCTGACTAAAGAAAAGATACAAGCAGCCCATGACCTGGTCAAACAACAATTAGCAGAAGGACATATACAACCTTCTGTATCTCCCCATAATACTCCCATTTTTGTCATCAAAAAGAAATCTGGTAAATGGAGATTATTGCAAGATTTAAGAGCCATTAATAATGAGATGGTTATTATGGGACCTGCTCAATCAGGGATTTGTCAGTTGTCTGCTTTGCCAAAAACCTGGTATGTTTTAGTTATAGATATTAAAGTTTGTTTTTCTTCAATTCCAATTCATCCTGAGGATAGTCCACGTTTTGCATTTACTGTCCCTGCACTGAATCATGAAGGTCCTGATCAGAGATATGAATGGAAAGTACTCCCTCAAGGGATGGCTAACAGCCCAACTATGTGTCAAATTTATGTTAACAAAGTAATCCAGCCACTTAGAAATCAAAATCCTGAACTACAAATATTTCACTATATGGATGATGTATTATTAGCACACAAAGATAAAAACACATTGCTAGAATGTTATGCCACACTTACAAACTTATTAAAAAATTATAATCTAGAGATAGCAATAGATAAAGTACAATTAAATTTTCCAATTAATTATTTAGGAGTTCTATTATCCTCAACCATGGTCCGTCCACCAAAAATTCAAATACGAGTAGATCAACTCAAATCACTTAATGACTTTCAAAAGTTAATAGGAGACATAAATTGGATAAGGCCTTATTTAGGTATACCAACAGGAGAGTTGGGACCTTTATTTGATATCCTAAAAGGTCCATCAGATCCAAATTCACCCCGAATGTTAACGCCTGAAGCAAGAAAGGCATTAAAAATCATTGAAACATATATGGAAAATATGCATTTGGATAGAATTGATATAAGTTTGCCTTTATTATTTATTGTACTACCAACAAAAAATATTCCTACAGGAGTATTTTGGCAAGAAGTTCCATTATTATGGATACATTTATCTTATTCTCCTAACACTATTCTTACTAGGTATCCTGAGGCTGTAGGACAATTAATACTCAAAGGAATAAAAGCAGCAAAGGGAGTGTTTGGAATTTCTCCCAATAAAATTATTACTCCATATACTCTGGATCAAATTGATGAGTTAGCTAATGAGTTAAATACTTGGGCAATAATCATGTGCAAATCTAATGTTTCATTTGATAACCACTTACCATCTAATCCTTTATTGTCTTTTTGGTCATTGCATCCTGTAATTTTTCCAAAAATGACAAGAAAAACACCTATCATGAATGCTCCAAATATATTCACTGATGGGTCAAATAATGGTACAGCAGCAGTCGTTACCCCTGATCAAACTTTTACATTTTTAGTACCCAAACAATCAGCTCAAAAGGTAGAGCTTAATGCAGTTTTACAAGATTTTGTGATGTTTAAAGATTCTGTATTTAATTTATTTTCTGATAGTCAGTATGTAGTTAATGCTATAGTATCCCTTGAAGATGCTGGTAGGATTTCCCCTTCCTCTACTGTTTTCTCTTTGCTTTCCACTATACAAAGTCTAATCTGGGACAGAAAAGATCCATTCTTTATAGGACATATCAGGGCACATACAGGATTGCCTGGAGCCTTTAGTTTGGGCAATGATTTAGCAGATAAAACTACACATGACATACATATTTTCTCTACACTAGAAGAAGCTATAAATTTTCATAAAAAGTTCCATGTCAATGATAATACTTTACAAAAGCGTTTTAAAATAACTAAGGAACAAGCTAGACAAATAATAAAACAATGTCAAAATTGTGTGACCTTTTTACCACAAGTTAATCTTGGAGTCAATCCTAGAGGATTGATACCTAACCATATTTGGCAGATGGACGTCACACACTTGCCAGAATTTGGAAAATTAAAATATTTGCATGTTACAGTTGATACTTCTTCTGGATTTTTGATGGGCTCCCTTCATGCCGGAGAAAAAACTAAAGATGTTATAGCTCATTGCTTACAAAATTTTGCCACTGTGGGTGTTCCAAAACAGTTAAAAACAGATAATGCCCCTGGTTATACTTCTACCTCTTTTAAACAATTTTGCTCATCATTTGGCATTACTCATATAACAGGAATCCCATACAATCCACAGGGACAAGGCATAGTTGAAAGAGCTCATCAAACTATTAAAATGTACTTATTAAAGCAAAAAGAAGGAATTGGGAAGGGGTATATATTCCCCAAAGATAAACTTAAAATAACCCTTTTTACTCTAAACTTTTTAAATTTGGATTCATCAGGACTTAGTGCTGCAGAAAGGCATATGTGTCCAAAAAATGTACATAAGCCCAAGGTACTTTGGAAGGATATTCTAACAGGACAATGGAAAGGTCCTGACCCAGTAATTGTCTGGAGTCGGGGGTCTGTTTGTGTGTTTCCACAGGGAGAACAGCAGCCGATTTGGATTCCAGAGAGATTAACCAAGGTCCTGACCCAGTGATTGTCTGGAGTCGGGGGTCTGTTTATGTGTTTCCACAGGGAGAACAGCAGCCGATTTGGATTCCAGAAAGATTAACTAAAGCGATTTCTACAGACCAAAAAGAAGATGATTTGGCTCAAATCCATAACAACTGATATCCAAAACTCCAGTTTGGCTATTCTTACATCTGCAACAGAACCAGGATGCTTTTTTCAATATCTATTTTATTATTGCCCTTTGCCATATCATGAAGTTCTATTTTGTTTTTTGAGCTCATACAGACCTAGGTTAATGTTTTGCTGATCAGTTCTATTTTTTGACTATAGAGTTTTTAAGCATTGCAATGGAGATTCCACCTGTAAAAAGTTATAAGGCCTTTACTATAATGTTATGTGTTGTATGTATTATATTATATTATGTGTGCACACTTGTGTTTTGTGTTATATGTTTGAATGTATATGTCCATATATCATATATGATGAGCGCTCATGATAAAATGGATCCAAATATTTTTTTTTCACGTGATTTATATGGTTTAATTTAAATTGGGTAAACAACTGTTGAGGATTGTTTTAATATGTAAACAAAAAAGAAAGTTAACAGATCTGTTTGTTTACTTTTACCTTTCCTTTTCATTATATTTAATAATTCTCTTAAAGATAATGTAAATTGTTAAGAAAATTGTTTTCTTTTAGTGCCTTCTGTAATGTTACATAATTTTTTCTTTAGCCATTATTGCCAGAATTCCTATCTTCATCCCAGTGCCGGTGAAGACAATGTAAATTGTTAAGAAAATTGTTTTCTTTTAGTGCCTTCTGTAATGTTACATAATTTTTCCTTTAGCCATTATTGCCAGAATTCCTATCTTCATCCCAGTACTGGTGAAGTCAAAGATAAAACCAATCTACAGCTTCTACAATAGCCATCACTGAACTGCTTGCAGAACTTGCCTGGACACATTGTGAGCTCACCTGTATGCATTGTGAACTATCTGTTGGTACAGCGAATTGTGGTAGTGCTGGAGTATTTTTGCTGATGGTGTCACCGGTGGTACAATTTAGGAGCCCTCAATTGGCTTAATGTCATGGCATTTTGCATCCTCCTCTACTAGTGATGGTCTAAAATTTGGGGGCCAACAGAGGTGAGGCAAAGAACCTCACCCCCCCACAGGTGCAAAGGCCTATCCACACGTATGGCTGTATGCTGGACCGGTAGTCAGTGACGGGTATGATCCAATTGCAGTGGTACCAACCTAAGACAGGAGGCTGACGCCTAGAGGTCAGTTCATCCGATGACGGGTAAGGACCATATGTTGAATTGAACTGCCTAACAGGCACGGTCCCTAAGCCACATGCTTGTTGTTTAAACAGAGAGGGGGAGATGTTGAGAGCCACAGCCAAAGGGGCCCCAGCAAACTTCCAGCTGCCAGCAAACTTCCAGCTGCTGGCTGATGATTGGCTCACAGCGGCCCCAGCAACATCTAGCTGATTGGCTCCTCGGCCCCAGCAACATCTAGCTTATTGGCTCCTCTGTGGTGATGCTCATTGGACTGTTTCCCTGCCCTTTCAGACCACAGAGCTGCTCATTGGGGGACTTTTTTGGCTCCGCCCACATGACCCAGCCAATCGGCCTCAAGAGCAGGAGGATTGTGGGAGGTGGAGAGAAGCTTGAGGGGGAGAGAGAGGCTTGGGGAAAGCCGGTGGTGGCAGTTCAGGCTCTGAGGGTTTTTCCTGAGAGACTATTTTGTTTGTCGTGTGTGGTTCTAAAAATAAAGTTAGTTTCTTTTGACAAGTGGCTCCTGATTGTGCCCAGCCAGACTGCGGCACCTAACCCTGTTTCTAATCGTAAATCTTACCAAAAAATAATCAATGTCCTAACAAAAACCCTAACCCTAAACCTAACCTAACAAAACCCTATCTCTAACTCTAACACTAAAACTAAACCTTACCCTAACCCTAACACAAACCATATGCCTAACCATAACACTAACCCTTACCCTAACCCTAAACCTAACCTAAAACTAATTCTAACTTTAACCCTAACACAAACCCAAAACTCTAACCATAATTGAAACCCTAATCCTAACCCTAACCCTAAAGCTAAGCCTAACAATAACCCTGACTCTAAGATTAACCCTAACCCTAAAACTATGCCTTACCCTAAGCCTGACCCTAACTCTGTCCCTAACCATAACCTTAACCCTAACATTAACCCTAATCATAAACCTTACACTAACCCTAACAATCACCTAATCCAAATGCTAAACCAACAACTAAATATAACCCCGACCTAACACTAATCCTAAACCTAACTATAACACTAAACCTAACACTAATGCTAAACCTAATATTTACCCTAACCATAACTCTAACCAAAACTGATACCCTAACCCTAAAATCCTAACAGTATCTCTAAACCTAACCCTAACCCTAAACCTAAGCCTAACATTAACGCTAACCCTAACACAAAACCTAACCCTAATTATAACACTAACCCTAACGCTAAACTTAACCCTAACTTTAACACTAACACTAATCCTCACCGTAAACCTTACCCTAATCCTATCCCTAACTATAACACTACCCCTAACTCTTACCCTAAACATAACTCGTTCCCTAACCCAAACACTAATCCAAACCCTTACCCTAACCCTAACCAGAACACTAAAACTAACCCTAACTGTAAACATACACCAAAACCTAACATTACCCTAACCCTACTCATAACACTAACCCTAAACCTAACCTTAATACTAACCCACTCCCTAACTCTAACCATAACCCTAACCCTAACTTTAACTCTAACCCAACACAAAACCTATCCCATACCATAACCCTAACTCTTACCTAACCCTAACCCTAACCCTTACCTAAAACTAACCCTAAAACTAAAACTAACCCTAACACTAACTTTAACCCTAAACCTAACATTAACCCTAACCCATAACATAACTCCAATAAGTAACACTAACCCTAATCCTTACCTTACATTAACACTAACCCTAACCCTAAACTTAACCCTAACACTAACCCTAAAACTAACCCTAAACCTAACCTATCACTAACCCTAAACCTAACGCTAACCCTATATCTAACACTAACACTAACCTTAAAACTAACACTAAACATCACCATATATGTAACCCTAACCATAACACTTACTCTAACACTATCGCTAACACTAACCCAAAACCGAATTCTAACTCTAACCCAAACACTAATCCTAACCCTTATCCTAACTGTAAGAGTAACACTAACCCTAACCCTAACCATAAACCTACACCTAATCCCAACAAGAACCATAACCCTAAACCTAACCCTAACCTATCACTATTCATAATCCCAGACCTAACCTTAAAATTAACCCTAAACCTAATCCTAACCCTAAAGCTAACACTCACCTTAACCCTTACTCTAATTCTAACTCTAAAATTAACCATAAACTTAATGATAAACTTAATTCTAACCCTAACACAAATCCTAGCCCTAACCCTAATACTAATGTTACAACGTACCCTAAAGCTAACCCTGATCCTAAATCTAACACTAACCCTTACCCAAAACCAAATCCTATCACAAACACTAAACGTATCCCTCACAATAACCCAAATTTTAACCCTAAACCTGACACTAACTCTAAAACTAACCATAACCCTATTCTTAACTGTAAACCAAACCCTAACCCAAACTCTAACCCTAACACAAACCCTAAAACTAAAACTAACATCAACCCTAACATAAAATCTAACACTAAACCTAACCCTAAACCCAACCCTATTCTAACCCTAACCCTAACATTAAACCTAACCTGAATCCTAACCCTAACAATAACGCTAACCCTAAAATTTACCCTAACCCTAATCCTAACATGAATACTAACCCTAACACGAATACTATCCCTAACCCTAACCCTAACCCTAACTCAAATACTAACACTAACCCTGACCGTATTCTTACCCAACCCCTACCATTAAACCTAACCCGAATCTTAACTCTAACAATAACGCTAACCCTAAAATTTACTCTAACCCTAACCCTAACATGAATACTAACACTAACCCTAACCCTAAGCCGACCACTAACACTAACCATAATCCTAAAACTAACCCTAGCACGACCCCTAACATTAAAACTAACCCAAATCATAAGTATAACCCTAAATCTAACCCTAAACCTAACCATAATGCAAACCCTAAACCTAACTCTAATCTTAATGCTAACAATAAAACTATAACTAAACCTAACCATAATGCTAACCATAACACTAATGATAATCCTAACCCTAACCCTAAAAATAACCCTAACCATAATCTTAACACTAACACCAACTGTAACCCTAACCATAGTTTTAAAACGAATTATATCCATAACCTTAACACTAACACTAACACTAAACATAACACTAACAATAAACCTAACCCTAACCCCAACCCTATCCTAACCCTAACCCTAACATTAAACCTAACCCTAATCCTAACCCTAACAATAACGCTAACGCTAAACCTTACCCTAACCCTATCCCTAATCCTAATTCTAACCGTAACCCTAACCATAAGCATAAATGTAACCCTATCCCTAACAGAAACTCTCACTCCAACCATAACACTAACCCTAACAATAACAATAACACTAACACTAACCTTAACACAAACCCTAAACTTAACCCTAACACTAACCTTAACACTAAGCCTAAACCTGATAACAATTGGAACTGTAACTGTAACCCTAACCCTAACCCTAAAAATAAACCAAAAACTAAACCTAAACTGTACCCTTTCCCTAACCCTAAAACTTACCCTTACCTAACCCTAATACTCACCTAATTATAATCCTAAACCTACCACTAATCCCAAACTTAGATATAACTCTAACCCAACACAAACATTAACCCTAACCTTAACCCTAACCCTAACACTAACCCAAACCTGAACCCTAACCCTAAACCTAATCCTAAGAGTAACCCTAAACCTAAACCTAACCCTAAACCTAAACTTAAAAATAACCTTTACCATAACACTAAACCTAATTCTAACACTAACACTAACAGTAACACTAAACCTCACCATAAACCTAACCCTAACTCTTACCGTAAACCTAATTCTAACCATAACCCAAACACTAATCTTAACCCTAACCATAACCTTAACCATAACACTACCTCTAACCGTAATCATAATCCTACTCATAACCTAACACTTACCCTAAGCCTTCCCATAACACCCCCCAACACTAACCCTAACCATAACCCTAACACTAAGCCACACCCTAACCCTAACCCTAACACAAACCCTAACTTTAACCCTAAACCTAACACAAATCCAATCCCATGCCCAAAACCCTAAGCCTAACCTAACCTTAACCCTAACCCATACCTAATTCTAACACTAACCCTAACCCTAACACTAACTCTAATACTAACTTAAACCTAAACATAATATTAACCCTAACCCCAACAAAAACTCTATAAATAACACTAACCCTAACCTTAATCCTTAATGTAAAATTAACCCTAAACCTAATCCTTAACCTAACACTTACCCTAACTCTAACCCTAACCCTAATCGTAACACTAATATCAAACCTAAACCTAACCTAAACCTCACACTAACCGTAACCATAACCCTAACCCTAACCATAACACTAACCCCAATGCTAACCCTAACACAAACCCTAATCCTAACCCTAATTCTAACCCTAATCCTAACACTAACTTTAACCCTAAACCTAATATTACCCTAACCCCAACCATAAGTCTATAAGTAAACTAACCCTAACCCTAATCTTTAACCTAACACTAAACCTAAACTTAACCCTAACCCTAACCGTAACACTAACATCAACCCTAACCCTAACCTAAACATAACCCTAAACCTAACATTCACCCTAACCCTAACCCTAATGCTAAGCCCAATGCTAACCCTAACACAAAACTAACCCTATCCCTAACACTAACCTTAAAGTTAACCCTAAACCTAAATCTAAAAAGAAACCTAACACTAACCTGAACCCTAACTTAAACCCTAACCCTTTCAAAAATACTAACCCTAAATCTAACACTTACCCTAAACTTAACCCTAAATCTAACACTAACCCTGACCCTAACTGTAAATCTAATCTTAACTTTAACCCTAACCCTAACCCAAATATTAACCCTGACACAAACTCTAACATTAACCCTAACAATAATACTAATCCTAAGCCTAACCCTAAACCTAACTCTAACCCTATCAATAAACCTAACCCTAATCCTAAAATAACACTAACCCTAACCTAAACCTTCCCTAACCCTAACACTAACACGAACACTTATCCTAAACCTAACTCTAATCCGAAGAAAAACACAATCCCTAACCTAACCCTAAACTAAACCCTTTCTCTAAAACTAACCCTAACCCTAACCCCAAAACTAACTCTAACCCTTATCCTAACCCTAACCCTATCACTCACCTAATCCTAACCCTAAACAAAACACTAACCCTAACCCTATCCCTAACACTAACCCTAAACCTAACTAAAAATCTAACCCAAACACTAATGCTACCTCTAACTCTATCTCTAACACTAACCCTAAATCAACCCAAACACTAAGCATAATGCATACCCTAACAGTAAACCTAACACTAACCATAAACCTGACCCTAACCCTAACCCTAACACTAACACTAACCCTATCCCTATCCCTAAATCTAAACCTATACCAAACACTATTTCTAGGCCTAACCCTAACACCAACACTAACACTATTCCTAACCCTAACCGTAACCCTAAACCTATCCCTAACCCTAACCCTAACCATAACAGTTACCCTAACTATAACCCTAACCATATTCCTAAAGCTAAACCTAACACTAACCCTAAACCTAACCCTAACTAAAACCCTAAAACTAACCCTAACCCTAATATTAACCCTAAACCTAATCCTCACCCTAACACTAACCCTAACCCTAAACCAAACCCTAATCCTAACATTAACCCTAACCCTAACCCTAATACTAACCCTGGCACAAACCCTAATGCTAACCATAACACTAACCCTAACCCTAATACTTAAACTAACACTAACCCTATCCCTAACACTAACCCTAACACTAACTTTAACCCTTACCTTATCCCTAAACCTAACACTAACCCTAACCCTAAACCTAACCCTAGCCCTAAACCTAAACCTAACCCTAACCCTATCTCAAACCCTGTCACTTTCCCTAAGTCAAACCCTCACCCAATGCTACCCTAGTCCTAATCTTAATTCTTAGCTTACCCCACACCCTAACTCTATTACTGGTCATATCCTAGCCTTCATTCTACCTCTAACCCTAACCGTAATCTTGACCCCTATTCTGACCCTAACACTAACCCTGTGTCTTAACCTGACACTAACACTAAACTGAACCCTGATATTGCCCCTATTGGTAAACCTATACCTAAACCTAACAGAGCAAACCTAATCCTAAATATAGTCATAAATATAACCCTAGCATTAAACAAAAACATAGCACTAGCCCTAAAAATAGCCATAAACCTAACATAAAGACCAACCTTTTTTCCCTAGCCCCAATGCTAGTCTTAATTCTGGCAGTCACCCTAAACATAATCCTATCCCGAACAATGACCCTAAACCTAACACAAACCCTAGCTCTAAACCTTATCCTAACAAAAATCATAACCATAACACTAGACTTCTCCATAACCCGACCCTAAAACTTAAATTTCCCATAGCCCTAATGCTAGCCCTAAACCTCACACAAAACCTAGGCCTTATCCTACCGCTAATCCTAGCCCTAATTGTTACCGTAACCATAAACCTAGACCTAAACCTAACCCTACACTTGCCCTGGCCCTGATCCTAGCTCAAGCTCTAAACCTTACCCTAAACATAACCTTGAAACTATCCCTGATACTAACCCTAGGCCTAACCTTAATCCTAACCCTAATCTTAACCTTATCCCTAGCCCTTACCTAAGTTCTAACAACCCTAGGCCAAACACTAACCCTATCACTCACACTAACCCTATCCACTACTCTAAATCTAACCTGGACCCTAAACCTAACCCTATCCATTACCCTAACCCTAATCCTAATGCTAATTCAATTCTTAACCATAGACCTTAACCTAAACCAAACTCTACCTGGACCCTGACCCTAATAATACACATAGCTATAAACCTGACCCTTACCCTAAACCTAACCCTTACACTAAACATAGCCATATCTTAATTCTAAAACTAACACTAACCATAAATCTCGACCTGACATTAGCCCTAGTCCTACTCCTAGCCCTAGCCCTAACACAAATCCTCATCCTAACACTAAACATAGCCTTAATCCTAACCCTAGACCTAACCCTAATTCTAACCCTTTCCCTAGCTCTAAACCTAGCTATAACCCCATCTCTTCCCCTAACCCTAATGGTAACCCTGAATCTAACTCTAACCTTAACCCTAGCCCTAACACTAGGCCTCACCCTAACACTCACCCTAGCCCTTAATCTAGACCTAATTTAGCCCTAAACCTAAACGTAAACCTAAACCTAACCCTAGCCCTAAGTCTAACTCTAACTCTCGCCCTGGCACTATTTTTAGTTCTAACTCTATCCGTTACCATAACCCTAACACTACACCTAAACTCAGCCCTAAACCTAGCAATAGCCCTAAACCTAGATCTAACCATAACAATAAATCTAAGCCTAAACCTCACCACACCACTAGCCTTAACAGTATCACTAATCCTAAATGTAGCCCTAATCCTAGCCATAGCTGTAAAACAAAACTTAGCCAAAACCGTAACCCTTACACTAACCAAACCATAATCCTAGAAATGACATTAGACCTATCCCAAATTCTTACCCTAACCCTTACACAAACTCTAACCATACACTTAACCTTAACTCTAGCCCCAATTGAGTCTATCCCTAACTATCATCAGTAACACTGATCCTGACTTTGATGGTCACACAAACTCCATCTCTAATCAACACCCTAAAACAAAACCTAATGTGAACACTAGATTAGACATAATGCAAAACTTAACAATAGCCCTAATAATAACCCTAGTTCTAACATTAGCTGTAGTCCTACATAGCCCTAACCTAATCCAAAACCTTGCCCTAATCAGAGCCCTAAACCTAGATTTAACCCTGGCCATAACCCTAACTCTAGCCCTAACATTTAACTAAACCTAGCCATAAAACAAAAACTTGTCCTAACCCGAAATCTAACCCAAACCATCACCCTAATCCTAACCATAATCCTAGCTCTATCCCCAGCTCTAATCTTATCCATTATCCTAACCATAACCCTAACCAAATTCTAACCCTAGGCCTAACCGTATCCATAGCCTTAACCTAACCATAACCCTAGCCTTAACTGTAGCTCTAATGCAATATATTACCCTAACCATAACCCTAACAGAATTCTATCCCTGGTCCTAAACCTAACCCTATACCTAAACCTAAATCTGACCATTACCCTAAATCTAATCTTTACCCTAAACCTAACCATACCCATTATTCTAACCCTAACACTAACCCTAATGCTAATTTGATCCCTAAGCCTAAACCTTAACCTAATGCATACCCTAACCCTGACTCTGAACCTAATAATACCCCTAGCTATAAACCAGACCATAAAGGTCAACCTAAACTAGACATAACCCTAGAAATGACATTAGCCCTATCCCTAATCCTAGCCATAACCCTAACAAACTCCTAGCCTTAATCCTATCCCTAAACCTAGCCTTAATCTTAATCTTAACATTAACATGAGCCCTAACTTTAATATTATGCCTTTCTCTAGCCCTAAATATAGCTGTGATATCATATCTCACCCTAACCCTAATGCTAAACCTAACCCTAACCCTAAACTTAGGCCTAAACCTACCAGTAACCATAGCACTAATCTTAACCCTAATTTAGCCCTAACCCTAAACCTAACACTATCTGTAGCACTAAGACTAACTCTAACTCTCGCCCTAGCCCTATACCTAGTTCTAAACATATACCTTACCATAATCCAAACCCTATCCCTATCTCTAGCCCCAATCCTAGCCCTAACCTTCACCATAGCCCTAAACTTGGTTCTAACCCTAAAGCTCAATCTTACACTAGCCCTAATCCTAATGCTAATTTGAAAACAAGCCCTAACACTAAACTAGCCCTAAAACATTCATTAGCTATAACCCTAATGCTAACACAAATCCTAGCCCTATTCTGAGCACTAATGTTGGGTAAAACCCTAAATGTAACCCTAACCTACCTCTAACCCTATCCCTTACCCTAAGCCAAACCCTCACCCTAATGCTACCCTAGTCCTAAACATGATTCTCAGCCTACCCCAAACCCTAACTCTATTCCTAGTCCTAAACCTAGCCCTCATTCTAGCTCTAACCCTAATACTAACCCTGAATGTTATTCTGACCCTAACACTAACCTTAGATCTAAACATGACCCTAACCCTAAACTGAAGACTAACAATACCTCTACCTGTAAACCTATACCTAAAACTTACAGTAACACTAACACTAGACCAAACCTAATCCTAAATAGAGTCATAAATCTAGCCCTAGACCTAAACAAAAACCTAGCACTAGCCCTAACAATAACCCTTATCCTAATGTAAACACTAAACATATCACTAGATCCTAATTGTGGCCATAACCATAAAACTAACCCTAACCCAACAATGACCCTTAAAATAATAGAAACCCTAGGTCTAAACCTTACCCAAAACCCAAACCTAACCCTAACACTACACTTATCCATAACTCGGACCCTAAAACTAACCGCAACCATATTCCTCGCACTTACATTACCCAAAGCCCTAATGATAGCGCTAAACATCACACGAAAACTAGCCCTTATCTTAGCTCTAAACCTAGCCCTAATCATAACACTAACCAAAACCTTAGACCTAACCCTAATGCTAACCCTCACCCTAGCCCTAACCCTAGCTCAATCTCTAATCCTTAGCCTAATGATAACCCTAAACCTAAACCTAACCCGAGGCCTGACTCAAACCCTAACCCTCTCCCTAGACCTAACCCTAGTTCAAATGCCTACACTTACCCTAAACCTAATCCAAACATTAACCTTAGACCTAATACTAACCCTAAACCTAATCCTAACCTTAACCCTAGCCCTAACCTTAGTGCTAACCCTATACATTACCCTAAAGAAAAGCATAACTGAAATGCTAACTCTAGGCCTATCAATAACCCTATTGTTAACACTAACTCTATCCATTACTCTAAACCTAACCGAAACCATAAACCTAATTCTATCAATTACTCTAACCCTAACCCTAACCCATCACTAATTCAAGCATTAACCCTAAATCTTAACCTAAACCAAAATCTACACAGACCCTGACCCTAATAATACACCTGCTCTAAATTTGACCCTTACTCTACACCTAAACTTTACACTAGACGTAGCCATAACCTAACACCAAAACTAATACTAACCATAAATCTAGACCTGACATTAGTCCTAGCCCTAATCCTAGCCGTAGATCTAACACAAAACCTCAGCTTAGCCCTAAACCTAGTCTTAATCCTAACGCAAACCCTAACATGAGTCCTAATGCTAATTCTAACCCTCATCCCAGCCTGAAACCTAGCTATAACCCTATCCCTTCCCCTAAACCTAATCCTAACACTAACACTAACCCTTATCCTAGGCCTAACCCTAATACTAACCATAGCACTAATCCTAGCCCTAACCCTAAACCTACCACTAAACTTAGCACAAAGACTACCTCAAAATCTCACCCTAGCCCTACTTCTAGTTCTAACCTTATCTGTTACCATAACCCATCACTAGGCCTAAGCATAGCCTTAATCCTAGTCATAGCCCTAAACCTGGATCTAACCATAACAATAAATCTAAGCCTAAAATTCACCCTACCATTAGTCCTAACACTATCGCAAATCCTAAAACTCACCCTAACCCTAGGCCTAGTTCTAAAACAAAACTGAGCCATAGTCCTATCCCTAACCCTAGCCTAACCTTAACCATAGACCTGACATTAGCCCTATCCCTAGCCCTAAACCTAGTTCAAAGCCTAGCCTTAATCCTAACCCTGATCTTAACCCTAGCTCTAAAACTAATTTTATCACTTGCCATAGCACAAAACATAGCTATAATATCATACCTTACCCTAACCCTAATGGTAACCTTAACCATAGCCCTAAACATTGGCCTGAGCCTAACACTAACCCTAGGACTAATCCTAACACAAATGCTAATTTGAAAATTAGCCCTAACCCTACCCTAGCCCTAAAACAAAACCAAACCATAACCCTAAATTTAACCTTAACCAAACCCTAACACCTACACCTAGCCCTAAACCTAGCCCTAATTTGAGACCTAACACTAACCCTAGAAATGACCCTGACTCTGACTCGGACCTTAACACTAACCCTAGCTCTAAACATTCCTTAATGCAAAATCAAGAACTAGCCATAATCAGAAACCAAGTTCTTCATTAGCCCTAGCCCTAATGCTAACACATATCCTAGTGCTAATCTGAGCCCTAACTGTAGGTTTAACTCCAAGACTAACCCTAAACCGAACCCTATCCCTAACCCTATCCCTAATCCTAACCCTACCTCTAATCCTACCCCTTACCCTAAGCCAAAATCTCACCCTAATGCTACCCTAGTCCTAACACTATTTCTTAGCCTATCTGAAACCCTAACTCTATTACTAGTCCTAACCTTAGGCCTCATTCCAGCTCTCGTCCAGACCCAAACCCTGACCCTTATTCTGACCCTAACACTAACTCTAGATCTAAACCTGACACTAACCCTAAACCAGACCCTAACTCTACCCCTACCTGTGAACCTGTACCTAAATCAAACAATAACACTAGCAATAGGCCAAACCTAATCCTAAATAGAGTCATAAATCCAGCCCTAGTTCTACACAAAAACCTTGAACTAGCCCTAACAATAACCCTTAACCTAACACAAAGACTAAACCTATCCCTAGACCCAATGCTAGTCCTAATTCTGGCCCAAATCCTAACCAAACACTGATACTTACCATACACAAACCCTAGATCTAAACCTTATCCTAACCCCAAACCTAATGCTAACACTAGACTTATCAATAACCCTAACCCTAAAATTAGCCTTAACCATAAGCCAAGACCGTACCTTACCCACAGTCCTAATGCTAGCCATAAATATCACACAAACCTAGCCATTATCCTAGCCCTAAACCTAGCCCTAATTGTAAACCTAACAATAAACCTAGACTAACCCTAACACTAACCATTGCCCTAGCCCTAAACCTAGCTCATACCCTAACACTTACCCTAAACCTAACCCTGACACTAACACTAGGCCTAAACCCATCCCTAGCCCTAATCCTAAACTTAACCCTAGCACTAACTTTAGCTCTAAACTATCCATTAACCTGAACCCTACACCTAACCCTATTTATTACCCAAACTCTAACCCTAAACCTAATGCAAATTTAACCCTTAACTCTAAACCTTAAAGTAAACCAAACCCTACCAGACACTGACCCTAATAATACAACTAGCTCTAAACCTGACCCTTACCATAAACGTAATTCATACACTAGACCTAGCCATAACCTAACCCTAAAACTATCCCTAACCATAACCCTAGACCTGAAATTAGCCCTAGCCCTAATCTTAGCCTAGCCCTAACACATACCCTCATCCTGGCATTAAACCTAGCCTTAATTCTAACCCAAACCCTAACCTTAGCCATAAATCAAATTCTAACACAAACCCTAGCACTAAACCTAGCTATAACCCCATCCCTTCCCCTGAATCTAACCCTAACCCTAACACTAACACTAACCATAACCCAATCCCTAACCCTAGGCCTAACCTTAACAATAACCTTAGTGCTTATTGTAGCCCTAATTTAGCCCTAACCCTAAACCTATCCCTAACCCTAGCCAAAAGAATAATTCTAATAGCACCTCAGTCCTATTTCTGGTTCTAACCCTATCCATTACCATAACCCTAACACTAGCCCTAAACTTAACCCTAATTCAGGCCCTAGCCCTAAACCTAGATCTAACCATAACAATAAATCTAAGCCTAAACCTCATCCTACCACTAGCCCTAACACTATCGCAAATCCAAAAACTAGCTCTAACCTTATCCCTGGCTCTAAAACAAAACTGAGCCATAGCTCTAACCCTAAACCTAGCCTAACGGTGATTCTAGACCTGACATTAGTCCTACCCCTAATTCTTACCCTAAACCTAACACAAACCCTATCCCTACAACTAGTCATAATCCTAGCCCTAATTCAAATCCTATCCCTAACCCTCATCAGTAAGACTGATCCTGACTCTGACCCCAACACTAACCCTATCTCTAATCATCTCCCTAAATGTAAACCTAAACACTAGACCTATAACTAACACTAACTCTAAAACTAGCCCTAATCTTAACTCTAGTTCTTACAATAGCCATAGTCCTACATAATCCCTAACCTAATCCAAAACCTAACCCTAATCTGAGCCCTAACCCTAGCTTTAACCCTATCCCTAACCATAAACCTAGCCCTAACACTTAACCTAAAACTAACTAAAAACTAAACCGTGACCTAACCCGAATCATGGCCCTAATCCTAACCATAACTCCAGACTTAACCCTAGCTCTAATCTTATTTATTACCCTAACCATAACCCTAACAGAATTCTAACCCTAGGTCTAACATTAACCATATCCCTAACCTAACAATAACCCTAGTCCTAACTGTAGCTCTACTCCTATCCATTACCCTAACCATATCCATAACTGAATTCTATCCCCAGGCTTAACCTTAACACTATTCCTAACCCTAAGGCTGTCCATTACCCTAAACATAAATTGAACCCTAAACCTAACCATAACCATTATCCTTACCCTAACACTAACCCTAATGCTAATTTGAGCCCTAACCCTAAACCTTAACCTAACACATACCCTAATCCTGATTCCGACCCTAATAATACCCTAGCTGTAAAGCTGACCCTAACACTCAACCTAACCCTTATAATAGATCTGGATATAAACCTAACCCTAAAACTGTCCCTAACCACTACCCAAGACGTGATATTAGCCCTAGCCCTAATCCTAGCTTTAAAACTAACAGAAAACCTAGTGCTAATCCTAGCACTAATCCTAGCCTTAATCCTAAACATAACCTTAACCCTAGCCCTATCCCTAATTTTATCCCTTGACCTAGCCCAAAATGTAGCTGTAAAATCATACCTTACCCTAAACCTAACACTAACCCTAACCCTAACCCTAGTCCTAACTCTAGGCCAAAACCTAACACTAACTCTAGCACTAATCTTAGCCCTAATTTAGCCCAAACCCTAAACCTAACCATATCCCTAGCCCTAAGACTAACTCTAACTCTTGCAGTAGACCTATCCCTAGTTGTAAACCTATCCCTTACCATAACCCAAACTGTAGCCCTATCCCTAGGCCCAACCTTAGCCCTAACCTTTTCCCTAGTCCTAAACGTGGATCTAACCCTAAACTTAAGCCTAAAGTTCACCGTAACACAAGCCCTGACCCTATTGCTAATTGGAAAACTAGCCCTAACCCTACCCTAGCCCTACAACAAAACTGAGCCATAACCCTAACCCTAACCCTTAACCTAAACCAAACACTAACCCTAAACTTAGCCCTAAACCTTGCCATAATTTGAGAGCTAAACCTAACCCTAGAAGTAACCTTGACCCTTACTCGGATCCTAACACTAACTCTAGCTCTATGCATTGCCCTAACACTAACCCTAGAACTAGCCGTAATCAGAAACCAAGTTTTACATTAGCCATAGCCCTAAAGCTAACACAAATTCTAGTGCTAATCCATGCTCTAACCCGAGGTTTAACCCTAAGACTAACCCTAACCAAAACCCTAACCCTATCCCTAAACCTATCCCTAACCCTAATCCTACCTCTAAACCCATCCCTTTCCCTAAGGCAAACCCTCACCATAATGTTACCAAGTCCTAACCCTAATCCTTAGCCTAACCCAATTTTCATCTCTATTACTAGTCCTAAACGTAGGCCTCATTCTAGCCTTATTCTGACTCTAACACTAACCCTAAAACTAAACCGCACACTAACCCTAAACTGGACCCTACCCCTACCCCTACCCCTATCAGTAAACCTGTACCTAAACCTAACAGTAACATTAACACTAGAACAAACCTAATCCTAAACAGAGTCATAAATCTAGCCTTAGACTTGAACAAAAACCTAGCACTAGCCCTAACAATAACCCTTAACCTAACGTAAAGACTAAACCTATCACTAGACCATACGCTAGTCCTAATTGTGGCCCTAACCTTAAAACTAACCCTAACCCAAAAATGACCCTTAACCTAATAGAAACCCTAGCTCTAAAACTTATTCTAAATTAAAACCTAACATTAACACTAGACTTTTCCATAACCGTGACCCTAACATTAGCCATAACCATATCACTAGCTCTCACATTATCCATAGCCTTCATGTTATCCGTAAACATCACACAAAACCTATCCCTAATCCTAGCCCTAAACTTAATCCTAATCATAACCCTAACCATAACCTTAAACCTAACCCTAATTCTAACCCTCGTCCTAGCCATAACCCTAGCTCAAACTCTAATCCTTAGCCTACAGATAACCCTAAACCTAAACCTAATCCTAGCTCTGATTCAAATCCTAACCCTCGCCCTAGCCCTAACCCTAGCTCAAATGCCTACACTTACCATAAACATAACCCTAACATTAACCCTAGGCCTAACCCTAATTCTAATCTTAACCTTAGCCCTAACCTTAGCTCTAACCCTATCCATTACCCTAAAGATAACCCTAACCCAAATGCTATACCTAGGCATGATGATAACCCTATCACTAACACTAACCCTATCCATTACTCTTAACCTAACCGGAACCATAAACCTAATTCTATCCATTACTCTAACCCTAAACCTTACCCATTGCTAATTCAAGCATTAACCCTAAATCTTAACCTAAACCAAACTCTACCCGGACTCTGACCCTTATAATACACCTAGCTCTAAACTTGTCCCCTACCCTAAACCAAACCCTTATACTAGACACAGCCATAATCTAACAGTAAAACTAATATTAACCATAAACCCAGACCTGATATTAGCCCTAGCACTAATCCTAGTTCTAGCCTTAACATAAACCCTGATTAACCCTAAACCTAGCCTTATCCTAACCCAAATACTAACCTTAGCCCTAACCCTAATTCTTACCTTGGATTTAGCCCTAAAGCTGGCAATAACCCTATCCCTTCCCCTAAATGTAATCCTAACCCTAACACTAACACTAACCCTAACACTAGGCATAACCCTAACACTAACCCTAGTGCTAATCCTAGCCTTAACTTAATCCTAACCCTAAACCTACCCATAACCCTAACCCAAAGACTAACTCAAACTCTCGCCCTTGCCCTATTTCTAGTTCTAACCCTATCCTTTACCATAACCCTAACACTAGCCATAACCTTAGCCCTAACCCTAGCCATAGCACTAAACCTAGATTTAACCATAACAATAAATCTAATCCTAAACTCCACTCTACCACTAGCCCTAACACTATCACTAATCATAAAACTAGCCCCAAACCTAGGCCTTTTTCTAAAACAAAACTGAGCCATAGCCCTATCCCTAACCCTAACCTAACCTTAACCTAGACCTGACATTAGCCCTATCCCCAGCTCTAATCCTAGGTGTAAGCCTAGACTTAATCCTAACCCTAATTTTAACCCTAGCCTAACCCTAATTTCATCCCTTCTTTTAGCACTAAACATAGCTGTAACATCTTCCCTTACCCTAACCCTAATGCTAACCCTAAACCTAGCCCTAAACCGAGGACTAAATCTAACACTAACAAAAGCACTAATCCTAGCCCTAATTTAGCCCTTTCACTAAACCTAACCCTATCCCTATCCCTAAGACTAACTCTAACTCTCGCCCTAGCTCTATCCCTAGTTCTATAACTATCCCTTACCTTAACCCAAACCCTAGCTCTATCCCTAGCCCCAAACTTAGTCCTAACCTTTGCCCAAGGTTTAAATCTGGATCTAAAACTAAAATTAAGTATACGCCTCACCCTAACACTAGCTTTAACCCTAATACTAATTGGAAAACTAGCCCTAAATCTACCCTAAACCTAAAACAAAACCGAGCAATAACCCTAAACTTTAATCTAAACCAAACCTTAAAGCTACACCTTGGCCTAAACTTAGCCCTCATATGAGTCCTAACCCTAAAACTAGAAGTAACTCTGACCCTGACTGGGCCCCTAACACTAAACCTAGCTCTAAATATTGCCCTAACGCTAACCCTAGAACTAACCCTAAAGAGAAACTTAGTTCTTTCTATAGCCATAGCCCTAATGATGACACAAATCATAGCCTGAATCCGAGAACTAACTTTATTTTTTAACTCTAACCCTAAGCCTAACCCTAGCCCTAACCCTAACCCTAACCCTAACCCTAACCCTACCTTAAACCCTATCTCTTTCCCTAAGCCAAACCCTCAACTTAATGCTCCCCTAGTCCTAAACTTAATCCTTAGCCTACCCCAAACCTTAACTCTATTACTAGTCCTATTCTAGCCCTCATTCTAGCTCTAAACCTAACGTTAACATTGACCCTTATGCTGACCATAACACTAACCCTAAGTCTAAACCTGAGCCTAACACTAAACCGAAACCAAACACTTCCCATACCGGTAAACCTATACTTAAACCCAACAGTAACACTAGCACTAGATGAAACCTAATCCTAAATATAGTCATAAATCTAGCCCTAGCCCTAAACAAAAACCTAGTACTAGCCCTAACAATAACTGTAAACCTAACTTAAAGACTAACCCTATCACTAGACCCAATGCTAGTCGTAATTCTGGCACATACCCTCAATCTAACACTATCCTGCACAATGACCCTAAACAAACTCTAGCTCTAAACCTATTCCTGACCCAAAAGCAAACCCTAACACTAGACACGTCCATAAACCTGACCCTAAAACTAGCCATAAACATATTCCTAGCTCTATATTTTCCATAGTCCTAATGTTAGCCCTAAACCTCACACAAAACCTAGCCCTTATCTTAGCATTAAACTTAACCCTAATCATAACCCTAAACATAACCCTAGTCCAAAGCCTAATTCTACGCTCACCTGAGCTCTAAACCTAGCTCAATCTAACCCTTATTCTAAACATAACCCTAACCTAACCCTAGACCTCACTCTACCCCTAACTGTCGTCGAAGTCCTAACCCTAGCTCAAATGCTAATACTTAAAAAAAAAAAAAAAAAAAAAAAAAACTATCCCTGACACTAACCCTAGGCCTAACCCTAATGCTAGCCCTAATTGTAACCTTATCCCTAGCCCTAAATTTAGATCTAACACTATATATTATACTAAAGATGAGCCTAAATAATATTCTAACCCTAGGCATAATGCTAACCATTTTGCTAACTCTAACCCTACCCATTACTCTAAATCTAACCTGAACCTTAAAAAATAATCCTATACTTTACCCTATCTGTACCTCTAACCCTAAAGCTAATTAATTCCTTAACCTTAAAAACTTAACCTAAACCAAACCCTATCCGCACACTGACCCCAATAATAAACCTTACTTTAAACCTGACCCTTACCTAAACCTAAATAGACCTAGCTATAACCTAACCATAAAAATATCAGTATCCATAAATCTAGACCTGACATTAGCCCTATCTCTAATCCTAGCCCTAGCCCTAACACAAATCCTCATCCTAGCACTAAACATAGCCTTAATCCTAACCCTAGCCCTAACCCTAATTCTAACCTTCACCCTAGCCCTAAACCTAGCTATAACTCCATCCCTTTCTCTAACACTAACCCTAAACCTAGGCCTAACCCTAACACTAACCCTAGCCATTAATCTAGCCCTAATTTAGCCATAACTCTAAACCAAACCCTAACCCTAGCCCTAAGACTAACACTAACTCTTGTCATTGCCCTGTTTCTTGTTCTAACTCTATCCGTTAATAACCCTAAAACTAGCCCTAAACTTAGCCCTAAATATAGCCATAGCCCTAAACCTAGATCTAACCATAACAATAAATCTAAGCCTAAACCTCACCATACCACTAGCACTAATACTATCACTAATCCTTAAAGTAGCCCGAGCTGTAAAACAAAACTGTGACAAAGCCCTAATCCTAACCTTAACTAAAACATAATCCTAGACTTGACATAAGATCTATCCCTAGTTCTTACCCTAAGCCTTACACAAACACTAACCATACACCTAGGCTTAATCCTAGCTCTAATTTGAGTCTATCCCTAACTCTGATCAGTAACACTGAACCTGACTCTGACAGTAAACCTAACCCTATCTCTTATCATCAACCTAAACGTAAACCTAATCTACACACTAGATTTAGAAATAATGCTAAACTTAACACTAGCCCTAATGATAATCATAGTCCTAAAATTAGCCCTAGTCCTAAATAGCCCTAACCTAACTCAAAAACTAGACCTAATCAGAGCTCTAACCCTTGCTTCAATCATAGCCCTAACCCTAACACTAGCCCTAACACTTAACCTAAACCTAACCATAAACCTAAACTTGTCCTATCCCAAAATCTAACCCAAACCAGAGCCCTAATCCTAACTATAATCCTAGCCCTATCCCTAGCTCTAATCTTATCCATTACCCTAACCATAACCCTAACCAAATTCTAACCCTAGACCTAACTGTAACCATTGCTTTAACCTAACCATAACCCTAATCCTAACTGTAGCTCTAATCCAATCTATTACCCTAACCATAACCCTAACCAAATTTTATCCCTAGGTCTAAACCTAACCCTATTCCTAACCCTAAACCTGTTCATTACTCTAAATTTAACCTTAACCCTAAACTTAACAGTATCCATTACCCTGACCCTAACATTAACCCTAATGATAATTTGAGCCATAAGCCTAATCCTTAACCTAACCCATAATTTTAACCCTGACTCTGACACTAATAATACCCCTAGCTCTAAACCTGAACCTAACCTTCAACCTAACACTTAAAATAGACATGGCCATAATCCTTACCCTAAAACTATCCCTAACCATAACCCTAGACCTGAAATTAGCCCTATCCCTAATCCTAGCCCTAACATTAACACAAATCCTAGACCTAATCGTATCCCTAAGCCTAGCGTTAATACTAAAACTAACAATCACCCTAGCCCTAAACTTAATTTTATACTTTGTTCTAACCCTAATAGTAGGTGTAACATCATACCTTACCGTAACCCTAATGATAACCCTAATCCTAGGCCTAAACCTAGGCCTAAACCTACCACTAACCATAGCACTAATCTAGCTCTAATTTAGCCCTAACTCTAAACCTAACACTATCCCTAGAACTAAGACTAACTCTAACTCTCGCTCTAGCCCTATCCCTAGTTTTAAAACTATCCCATACCATAACACAAAACCTTTCCCTATACCTAGCCCCAACCCTAGCCCTAACCTTAACCCAAACCCTAAACCTGGATGGAACCCTAACCTTAAGCCTAAAGTTCACTCTAAACCTAGACCTAACCCTAGAGTTAATTGGAAATCTAGCCCTAACAGTATCCTTGCCTTAAAATAAAATTGAGCCATAACCCTAACCCTAAATATTTACCTAAACCAAACCCTAACCCTATACCTAGCCCTAAATGTAGCCCTAATTTGAGTCCTACCCCTAACCCTAGAAGTAACTTTGTCTCTTACTAGGACCCTAACAGTAAACCTAGCTCTAAACATTGACCTAAAGCTAACACTAGAACTAGCCCTAATCAGAATCCTAGTTCTTTCATTAGCTGTATCCCTAATGCTAACACAAATCCTTGCCCTTTTCCGAGGCCTAAACCTAGGATTAACACTAACCGTAACCCTAACCCTAACCCTAACACTACCTCTAAACCTATACCTTACCCTAAGCCAAACCCTCACCCTAATGGTGCTAAAGTCCTAACCATAATATGTAGCTTTCCTCAAACCCTATCTCTATTACTAGCCCTAACCCTAGCCCTCAATCTAGCTCTAACCTTAACTCTAACCCTGACCCTCATTCTGACCCTAACACTAACCCTTGGTCTAAATGTGACACTAACCCCAAAGCGAAACCTAACTGTACCCTTACCGATAAACCTATACCTAAATATAACAGTAACACTAGTACTAGACCAAATCTTATCCTAAATTGAGTCATAAATCTAGCCTTAGCCCTAAACAAAAACCTAGTACTAGCCCTAACAATAACCATTTACCTGATGTAAAGACTAACTCTATCCCTAGACCCAACACTACTCCTAAATCTGGCCCTCACCCTAAACCTAAACCTAACCCCAACAACAACTGTTACCCTAAAACAAACCCTAGCTCTAAATCTTATTCTAACCCAAAACCAAACTAGAACAATAGATTTATCCATAATCCTAATGCTAAATCTAGCCATAACCATATCCCTAGCTCTTACATTACCCACAGCCCTAATGCTAGCCATAAACTTCACAAATGTAGCCCTTATCCTAGCCCTAAACCTAGCCCTCATTGTAATCTTAACCATAAGCCTAGACCTAACCCTAACCCTAACCCTTGGCATAACCCTAATTCTAATTCGAACTCTAACCTTAATATAAACATAACCCTAACCCTAACCCTAATATTAGCCCTGACTCTAAACGTAACCATTATGCTAGCCCTAATACTAGATCAAACGCTAACACTTACCCCAAACCTAACCCTGACACTAAACCTAGGCCAAACCCTAACCCTAGTCCTAATTCTAACCTTAATCCTAGCTCTAACCTCAGCTCTAACCCTATCCATTAACCTAAAGATAAGGCTAACCCAAATGCTAACCCAAGGCCTAATGCTAACACTAACCCTATTTATTACTCTAAATCTAACTTGAACCCTAAACCTAACCCTATTAATTACCCTAACCTGGACCCTAACCCTATCACTAACGCTAATTCAAGCTTTAACCCAAATCTTAACGTAAACCAAACCCTACTAGAACCCTGACTCTAATAATACACCTAGCTTTAAACCTGACCCTTAACCTAAACCTAACCCTTACACTAGACCTAGCTATAACCTAACATAAAACTAACCATAACCACAAACCCAGACCTGACATTAACCCCAGCCCTAATCTTAGCCCTAACACTTATACAAACACTAGTCCTCAACTTAGGCCTATACCTAGCCTTAATCCTAACCCAAACCCTATTGCTAGCCCTATCTCTAATTTTTAACCCTTGGCCTAGACCTGAACTTAGGTATAACCCCATTCTATCTCTTAACCATTCACTAACCCTAACCCTAACATTAACCATATCTCTACCCCTAAACATAGCCTAACTCTAAGACTAACCCTAGCACTAATCCTAGACCTAATTTAGCCCTAACCCTAAGTCTACCCCTAACCTTGGTCTAAGACTAACTCTAACTTTCCCCCTAGCCCTATTTCTAGTTGCAACCCTATCTATTACAATAAACCTAACACAAGCCCTAACCTTCGCCCAAAATCTAGCCCTAGAGCCTACCCTAGATCTAACCATAACTGTACATTTGACCCTAAACCTAAGCCTAATCCTCAACCTACCACTAGACCTAACACTATCGTTAATCCTAAAACTAGCCGTAACCCTAGCCCTATCCCTTAAACAAAACCAAGCCATTGTCCTAACCCTAAATATTAACCTAAACCCAACCCTAACCCTATATCTAGCCATAACCTTGTAGCTCTAATTCATGTCCTGGTCCTAAAATTAATCATGACTCTGACTCATATTCTAACACTAATTTTAGTTCTAAATATCACACTAACCCTAAAGATAACACTAACACTGGATCTAGAATGAATACTAACTCTAATCATTTCCATAGCCATAGACCTAAACCTAGACTAAAGCCTAACACAAAATCTAGCCCTAATCTGAGACCTAACCCTAAGTAAATTTAAACCTAAACCTAGCCCTAGCCCTAACCCTAACCCTAACCCTAAACATAACCATAACTCCAGCTCTAACTCTATCACTTACCCTAAATGAAACCCTATCCATAATGCTAAACTTATTCCTAATCCTAATCCATAGCCTAATCTAAATGCTAACCAAATTACTAGTCCTTATCCTAGCCCTCATTCTAGCTCTAAACCTAACTGAAATCATTACCCTAACACAAACCCTCAGTCTAAAATCTGACCCTAAACCTAAACAAAACCCTAAAACTAGCCCTGTGAGTAAACTTATACCTAAAACTAACCCTAACACTATCCCTAGACCAAAGCTTCATCCTAAATATAGCCATAACTCTAGACCTAGACCTGAGCCCTAGCTTTAACATAATCCTTAACCTAAAGCAAACAGTAATCTTATCCCTAGATATAACTCTAGTCCTAATATTGGCTTTCACCTTAAACCTAGCTCTAACATGAACACTGACCCTGACACCAACACTAAACCTAGCTCTAAACCTGAACCTAACCCAAAACCTAAACATAACACTAGACATACCCATAAACCTAACCCTAAAACTAGCTCTAATCAGAACCCTAGATCTTACATTACACATAGACTTAACCCTGGGCCTAAACCCAACACAAAACCTAGCCCTAATCCGAGGCCTAAACCTACCCTAAGCATAACCATAGTCCTAAATGTAACCCTAAACTTAACCATCACCTTACACATAACCCTACTCAAAGCCTAATCCTTAGCCTATACCTAACCCTAGCCCTATTCCTAAACATAAACCGAACCTTAGCCCTAATCCTACCCTTAAACATAGTACTAACACTAGCTCTAACCCTAACATTACCCTAAACCTAACCCTAACCCTAATAATAACTTCAGCCCTAAACCTAACCTATCCCTAAACTTAATCATAAACTAATCCTTGACCTAACCCTAAACCTAACACTTGCCATTAACTTAACCCTAAACCTTGCCATTAATCAAAACTAAACCTATCCCTAAACCTAAATTTGAACATAACCTAAACTTAACCCTAAACATAATCTTACATCTAATCCAATACATTACTCTAAATCTAACCCTAACCCTAATGAAAACACTAGTACTAACCCCAACCCTAACCATAACCATAACCATAACCCAGACCTAACACTCAACAGTCCACCTAGCCCTATCCATAGCTTAAATCCTAACCCTTACTCTAAACCTAACACTAGCCCAAGCCCTAACCATAATGCTAACTCTAGCCCTAACCCTAACACTAAACCTAGCCCTAATCCTAGCCCTAATTTAGCCCTATTCCTAACCCTAACCCTAACTCTAGAATTAAGACTAACTATAATTCCCACACAAGACCTATTCTTAATTCTAATGTTATCCCTTACCATGACCCTAACCCAAGCCCTAACCCTAGTCATAACCCTTGCACTATCGTTGGCCCTATCACTAACTCTAGATCGAAACCGATGTCTAGAACTAACCCTAAACCAATGCCTCAGCCTAACCCTGAAACTAGCTCTAACTCTAATACTGATCCTAAAATTAACCCTAACCCTAACCCTAGCCCAAAAAATGAACCGAGCCATACCCCTAACATTAACCCCTACACTAGACCAAAACCTAACCCTACACAAGCCCTAACCCTAGGCCTAATTTGAAACCTAACCTTAACCCTAAGCATAACCATGACCCTGACTCATATCCAAACACTAAATCTAGTTCTAAACATCAACTTAACCTTAAACCTAACCCTAACACTAGACCTAGCCTTAAACCTAACCCTAAAACTAACCATAATTGTAACCCTAGTTCTTACAATAGCCATAATCATAATACTAGCCCTAACCCTAAAACAAAACTAGCCCTAATCCAAGCCCTAAAACGAGCTTTAACAATAAACCAAACCCTAACCCTGGTCCTAACCCCAGCTCTAAAGCTATCCCTTACCCTAAGCCAAAACCTCACCATAATGCTAACCATAATCTTAGCACTATGCCTTAGCCTAACCAAAACTCTAACTGTATAACTAGTCCTAACCCTAGCCTTCATTATGGATCTAACCATAACCCAAACCCTAACCTATCTCTGACCATTATTCTGACTCTAACACTAATCTTAGGTGTAAATCTAAAACTAACCCTAAACTGAATCCTAACACTATCCCTAATGGTAAACGTATACCTAAACCTAACCCTAATACTAGCCCTAGACCTAAACCTAATCCTAAATCTAGCCATAACTATAGCTCTAGTCCTAAAGACAAACTAGACATAGACTTAACCAAAACCCTTAAACTAATCCAAACTCTAACCATACCTCTAGACTTAACCCTAGTCCTCATTCTTGCTTTAACCCTAATGATTAACCTACCTGAAAACTGTCCCTGACACTAACACTAATACTAGCTCTCAACTTCACCCTAACCCTAAAACTAACCCTGCAACACACCTAGCACTAACATTAACCACAAAACTAATCCCAATAATTACACTAGTTCTTACATTAGCCATAGGCCTAATCTATCACAAAACCTAGCCCTAATCCAAGCCCTACCTTAGCTTTAACCCTAAAGATAATCCTAACAATATGCCTAGCCCTACCCATGATCCTAAGCCTAACCCTAGACCTAATCCTAACCATAACCCTAGCCCTAACCCTAGCTGTAACCCTATTCATTACCCTAAGATAATTACAATCCTTATGCTCACCGTAGGCAGAACCCTAATCCTAGCACTAGACTTAACCCTGTCCATTAATGTACACCTAACCTGAACCCTAAACCTAACTGTGTCATTACCCAATCCCTAAACATAAGACTAATTTGAGCCCTAAACCTAAACCTTAACCTAACACAAACCCTAACATTGACCTTGACTCAGGTAAAACTTGTAGCTTTAACCTGACCCTTACAATAAACCTAAACTTTACAATAGACCTAGCCACAAGTCTAACCCTAAGACTATCCCTAATCATACCCTAGACCTGACATTAGCCCTAGCTCCAATCCTAGCCCTAACCCTAATACAAAACTTAACACACATTCTACCCATGTACCTCGCCGTAACCATAACCCTAACCCTGACGTCAACCCTAACCTTAATCTTAATTCTCACCCTAGTCCTAAAACTAGATATATTCCCATCACTTAAACCTAAAACTAACCCTAGCCCTAAACTTAGGCCTAACCCTAACACTAACCCTAGCACTAAGACGAACTCTAACTCTCACACTAGCCCTATAATTACTTGTAACTCTATCCCTTACAATCACCATACACCTACCACTAAACGTAGCCCTACCCTAGCCCTATACTTAGCCCTGTCTCAAAACCGAGATCTCAACCTAAGTCTAAATTTAACCCTAACCCTAAGACTAAATCCAGTTATAACTCTACTCGTATCCCTAATCCCTAACATAACCCTAAATCTCACACTTACAGTAGCCCTAACCCTAAGACTAATCTTAAAACTAGCCCTAACCTTACCAGAGCCCTAAAACGAAACTGAGTCATAGCACTAACATTAACCCTTAACCTAAACCAAATCCTGACCCTACACCTATCCCAAACCCTATCCCTAATTATAGTCTAACCCTAACCTGAAAACTCACCCTGACCCTAACTCTGACCCTAACACTAACTCTGGCTCTAAAGATCATCATCACCATAAACCTAACCTTAACACTACACCTAGACCTAAGTTTAACCCTATAAGTAGCTATAATCATAAACCTACTTCATACATTAGCTGTAGCCTTAACCCTACCCCTAAACTGACCCCAAAACTAGCCTGAATCCGAGTCCGAAACCAAGCTTTAACCATAATCTTAAGCTTAACACTAACCCAAAAACTAGCCCTAATCCTATAACACTAGCAGTAACCTTAGGGCTAACCCTATCCATTACCCTAATGATAACCCTAACCCATCTGATAACCCTAGGACTAACCCTAACCCTATACATTACATTAAACCAAACCTAAACCCTACACCTAGCCCTGTCATTACCCTAACACTAAATCTAACATGAATTCGAGCCCTGAACCTAAACACTAACTTACCCAAACCCGAATCCTGACCCTGATTCTAAAAAAAAAAAAAAAAAAAAAAACCCTGGATATAAACCTGACCCTAACCAAAAACTGAACTATTACACTGGACCAAGCCATAAACCTAACACTAAATCTATCCTTAACTGTAACACTAAACCTGACATTAGCCATAGACCTAATGCCACAGTCTGGCTGGGCACAATTCAGGAGCCACTTGTCAAAGGAAACTAACTTTATTTTTAGAACACACACACCACACCACACAGCTCTTCAGGAAAACCCTCAGAGCCCAACTGCCACCACCAGCTTCCCACAAGCCTCTCAATCTCCCCCACTCCTCCTGCTCTTGAGGCCAATTGGCTGGTTCGTGTGGGCAGAGCCAAAAAAAGACTCATGATGGGCAGCTCTGAGGTCTGAAAGGGCGGGGAAACAGCCCAATGAGCATCACCACAGAGGAGCAAATCAGTTGGCAGCTAGAAGTTTGCTGGGGCCAATGTGAGCCAATCACCAGCTGGCAGCTGGAAGTTTGCTCGCAGCTGGAAGTTTGCTGGGGCCCCTTCCACTGTGGCTCTCAACATCTCCCCCTCTCTGTTTATACAACAAGCATGTGGCTTAGGGACCTTGTCTGCCTTAGGTTGCCCAATACTACTTATGGTCCTTACCCATCATCAGATGAGCTGACCTCAAGGCGTCAGCCTCCTGTCTTAGGTTGGTACCATTTCAATTGGATCTTACCCGTCATTGACTACTGGTCCAGCATACAGTCACACCTGTGGATAGGTCTTTGTACCAGTGGTGGGGGGGTGAGGTTCTTTGCCTCACCTCTGTTGGCCCCCAAATTTTAGCTGAATGACCATAACAAGCAGAAGGGAGGAAGATACACCAAGCCAATTGACGGCTCCTTTTGGAAAAATTGTACAACCTATGACACCATCAGCAAAAATTTCCCAACACTACCACAAGTCACTGCACCAACAGATAGTTCACAATACATACAAGTGAGTTCACAGTGCATACAAGTGATATATATTCCAGGTAAGTTCTGGAAGCAGTTCAGTGATGGCTATTGCAGAAGCTGTAGATTGGTTTTATCTTTGTCTTCACCAGCACTGGGATGAAGATAGGAATTCTGGCAATAATGGCTAAAGAAAAAATTATGTAACATTCATCAGGCACTAAAAGAAAACTATTTTCTGAACAATTTATGTTATCTTGAACAGAATTATTAAATATAATGAAAAGGAAAGGTGAAAGTAAACAAACAGATCTGTTAACCTCCTTTTTTGTTCACATTTTAAAACAATCCTCAACAGCTGTTTACCCAATTTAAATTAAACCATTTACATCACGTGAATAAATAAAAAAAATATTTGGATCCATTTTTCATGAGCACTCATCATATATGATATATGGACATACGTACATACAAACACAACATAAAACAAAAGTGTGCACACATAATATAATACATACAACACATAAAATAATTGTAAAGGCCTTATAACATTTTACAGGTGAAATCTCCATTGCAATGTTTAAAAACTGTATAGTCAAAAAATAGAACTGATCAGCAAAACATTAACCTAGGTATGTATGAGCTCAAAAAACAAAATAGAACTTCATGATGTGGGAAAGGGTAATCATAAAATAGATATTGAAAAAAAGCATCCTGGTTCTGTCACAGATGTAAGGGTAGCCAAACTGGAGTTCTGGATATCAGCTGTTATGGATTTGAGCCAAATCATCTTCTTTTTCGTCTATAGAAATCGCTTTAGTTAATCTCTCTGGAATCCAAATTGGCTGCTCTTCTACCTGTGGAAACACACAAACAGACCCCTGACTCCACACAATCACAGGGTCAGGACCTTAGTTAACCTCTCTGGAATCCAAATCGGCTGCTGTTCTCCCTGTGGATACACACATACAGACCCCAGACTCCAGACATTTACTGGGTCAGGACCTTCACATTGTCCTGTTAGAATATCCTTCCAAAGTACCTTGGCCTTATGCACATTTTTTGTACACAAATGCCTTTCTGCAGCACTAAGTCCTGATGAATCCAAATTTTAAAAGCTTAGAGTAAAAAAGGGTTATTTTAAGTTTATCTTTGGGGAATATATACCCCTTCCCAATTCCTCTTTTTGCTTTAATAAATAAATTTTAATAGTTTGATGAGCTCTTTCAACTATGCCTTGTCCCTGTGGATTGTATGGGATTCCTGTTATATGCATAATGTCAAATGATGAGCAAAATTGTTTAAAAGAGGCAGAAGTATAACCAGGGGCATTATCTGATTTTAACTGTTTTGGAATGCCCACAGTGGCACAATTTTGTAAGCAATTAGCTATCATATCTTTAGTTTTTTCTCGGGCATGAAAGGAGCCCATCAAAAATCCAGAAGAAGTATCAACTGTAACATGCAAATATTTTAATTTTCCAAATTCTAGCAAGTGTGTGACATCCATCTGCCAAATATGGTTAGGTATCTGTCCTCTGGGATTGATTCCAAGATTAACTTGTGGTAAAACAGTCACACAATTTTGACATTGTTTTATTATTTGTCTAGATTGTTCCTTAGTTATTTTAAAATGCTTTTGTAAAGTATTAGCATTGACATCGAACTTTTTATGAAAATTTGTAGCTTCTTCTAGTGTAGAGAACATATGTAAGTCATGTGTAGTTTTATCTGCTAAATCATTGCCCAAACTAAGGGCTCCAGGCAATCCTGTATGTGCCCTGATATGTCCTATAAAGAATGGATCTTTTCTGTCCCAGATTAGACTTTGTATAGTGGAAAGCAAAGAGAAAACAGTAGAGGAAGGGGAAATCCTACCAGCATCTTCAAGGGATACTATAGAATTAACTATGTACTGACTATCGAAAAATAAATTAAATACAGAATCTTTAAACATCACAAAAGCTTGTAATACTGCATTAAGCTCTACCTTTTGAGCTGATTGGGTACTAAAAATGTAAAAGTTTGATCAGGTGTAACTATTGCTGCTGTACCATTATTTGGCCCATCAGTGAATATATTTGGAGCATTCAAGATAGGTGTTTTTCTTGTAATTTTTGGAAAAACTACAGGATGCAATGACCAAAAAGATAATAGAGGATTAGATGGTAAGTGGTTATCAAATGAAATATTAGATTTGCACATGATTATTGCCCAAGTATTTTACTCATTTGCTAATTCATTAATTTGATCCATAGTATATGGAGTAATAATTTTATTGGGAAAAATTCCAAACACTCCCTTTGCTGTTTTTATTCCTTTCACTATTAATTGTCCTACAGCCTCAGGATACCTAGTAAGAATAGTGTTAGGAGAACAACATAAATGTATCCATAATAATGGACCTTCTTTCCAAAATACTCCTGTAGGAATATTTTTTGTTGGTATTAAAATAAATAATAAAGGCAAAGTTATATCAATTCTTCCCAAATGCATATTTTCCATATATGTTTCAATGATTTTTAATGCCTTTATTGCTTCAGGCGTTAACATTTGGGATGAGTTTGGATCTGAGGGACCTTTTAGGATATCAAGTAAAGGTCCCAACTCTCCTGTTGGTATACCTAGATAAGGCCTTATCCAATTTATGTCTCCTAATAACTTTTGAAACTCATTAAGTGATTTGAGTTGATCTACTCATATTTGAATTTTTGGTGGACAGACCATGGTTGAGGATAATAGAACTCCTAAATAATTAATTGGGAAATTTAATTGTACTTTATCTATTGCTATCTCTAGATTATATTTTTTAAATAAGTTTGTAAGTGTGGCATAACATTCTAGCAATGTGTTTATATCTTTGGGTGCTAATAATACATCATCCATATAGTGAAATATCTGTAGTTAAGTATTTTGATTTCTAAGAGGCTGGATTACTTTGTTAACATAAATTTGACACATACTTGGGCTGTTAGCCATCCCTTGAGAGAGTATCCATTCATATCTCTGATCAGGACCTTCATGATTCAGTGCAGGGATAGTAAATGCAAAACGTGGACTATCCTCAGGATGAATTGGAATTGAAAAATTAAAAAAAAAACAATCTTTAATATCTATAACTAAAACATACCAGATTTTTGGCAAAGCAGACAATTGAGGAATCCCCGATTGAGCAGGTCCCATATTAACCATCTCATTATTAATGGCTCTTAAATCTTTCAATAATCTCCATTTACCAGATTTCTTTTTGATGACAAAAATGGGAGTATAATGGGGAGGTACAGAAGGTTGTATATGTCCTTCCGCTAATTGTTGTTAGACCAGGTCATGGGCTGCTTGTATCTTTTATTTTGTCAGGGGCCCCTGAGGAACCCATACTGGTATTTCTGATTTCCAAGTATTTTTTATTGTCTCAGTGACCCCTAATGAAAATCCAACCCATGTCTGTCCGTTCCTTGATCTATTTGTATTGGTGCTGCTATACCTTGTTCTTGTTCTTCTAATCTTTTTTTTTTCTTTCCTAAAACCTTGTCTAGCCCTAATAGTGGGTGCATTTTGATTGATGTTATTTGTTAATGTCAAACCTAATTGATCTAGGACATCTCATCCCCATAAATTTACAGGAAGATGATCCAATACATATAGCTGTATAGTTCCTTCACATCCTTCAGGATCCTTCCAATCTAATACCATTGCACTTCTATGGGGATTAGTCACCACTCTTAGGCCTCGAAGCATTTGAGTGGCTTGTTGTAATGGCCAATGTTTTGGCCATTCTTGACGAGAGATGATGCTAAGGTCTGCACCTGTATCCAGTAGCCCATTAAATTCATGTCCTTGAATATTTAGTTTTAGCATGGGGTGAGAATCTAAATTTAAAGAAAGCATAGCCCAATCTACACCTGTGGAGCCTAATCCCCTGGAACCTCTTTCTACAGTATGACTGGAAAATTTTCTCATGTAGGTTGGGTATTATTAATAACTGTGCTATTCTATCTCCTGGTGAAATTACTGATATACCCTTTGGAGAACTGGCTATAATTTTTATTTCACCATCATAATCGGGATCAATTACCTCAGGAGTTATCATAAGTCCTTTTAGAGTACAAGAACTGTGTCCCAATAATAAGCCTACTGTTCCTTTGTGAAGAGGTCCTTTTACCACAACTTTTGAACTCCCAACTCTGGAGTTAATACTGTTCTGGCGGAGGCGCAGATGTCCAATCCTGCACTTCCTCTGGTTTATCTAGTGAGGGATTTAATGGACAAAGTGTCCTTGGCACTACCCTTATGGGGTTGCTGGGTTCCTCTAGTGCTCCATATATTTGTGGTCTTCGGCCCCAGAGCATTGGGCCCCCCTGTCCATTTTTTGGCAATGGAGCCCGATGCCTTTCTCCACAATATCGTGGATAGACACCTGGTCCTTGTTTGTTTTTTGATAATGGAGTATCCTCTATGGTGGTTTGAGAATGGCATTCATTATCCCAATGTCTCCCTCTATGGCATCATGGGCAAATACCCAGTATTCTACTCCTTTGATACCTAGTTTTGTTAAACCCTCCTCCTATGGGGCAATTCCTTTTAAAATGTCCTGTTTGTTCACAATTGAAGCATGTTTTTGGCCTGGCATCTAAAACCTGTTGTACTGCAGCTGCCACGACTTGCCCTTGTTCATTAATGTCTCTACATAATTTAATATATGTGCTTACATCTTCATGTTTCCATGGTCTAATGACTTCTCTGCACCAACAATTTGCTTGATCATAAGCCAGTTGTTTTATTAATGGCATTGCTTGTTCTGTATTCCCAAAATCTCTGGTAGCTGTTTGAATAAGCCTATCTACAAATTCAGCGTAAGTTTCATTAGCTCCTTGTATTACCTTAGATAATTAACCTTGTAAACCTCCATGTCCTTGTAAAGTCTTCCATGCCCTAACCGCATATGTAGCAATTTGTGAGTATATGACAGGATCATATGCAATTTTTTGCTGCTGATCCTCATAAGGTCCCTTTCCTAACAACATATCTAGATTTCTCTGAGGATAACCAGCTGCTGCATTTCGCCTAGCCTTCTCCTTGCAAAATTCCTCATTGGCAATCTTCCATAACAGGTATTGTCCTCCATTTAGCACAGCTTTACACATATTAGCCCAATCTGCTGGCATCATGTTCAAGTTGGTAATGGATTCGACCATGCTTACAGTGAAGGATGCTTGAGGACCATAGTTTGTTACAGCCTCTTTTAGCTGCTTCACTGTTTTGAAAATTAAAGCATGGTGAATTTGCTGCCCTTCTGCCTGCTCAAATACAGGGTATGTTAATATTTGAGATCCTGTCTCAGGATCCCATATATCAACTGTGGGGTTTGGGGTCCTCCCAGCATATTGAGGTGGCCTTGTTGGTTGGACACTTACGTCCTCTGGTGACAGAAAGGTGTTAGTAGCAGTCTCCTGTTGTAACTTTCCCCCTGTTGGCTTTTTCTACTGTAAACTTTCTTTCTCTGTCTGACTAGCTTGAGAGACCTTCTTTTTTACTTGAATTTTTCCTCTGTTCTGACTAGTTCGAGAGACCTTCTCTTTTACTTGAATTTTTTACTCTTTCTGACTAGCTCGAGAGACTTTTTTTTTTACTTTAATTTTATTCTGTCTGACTAGCTCGAGAGACCTTGTCTTTTACTTGAATTTCTCTGGTATAACTATAATACAACCCAACAAGATAATGCCAAACAAAACTGAAACAGAGTGAAACAAAATTAGAACAACAAAAATTCATTATTTCAGCCTTTCTATCCTCCTGAAATGTCCATCTGTCCTTTCTCCCTATCAGTTCCTCAGATGTGAGCGGTTTTTCTTCCATCTTACACATCTCCAGGGACAGACAACTTAAAACAAAATTGAAGCAAAACAAAAGAAGACTCTTAAAATGGCTACCCATCCTCTTGCCCTGCCCTCAGGGGTGAGTAGTTAACCTTAGCACTTACCCTCAGTCTTTCCCCTTACCACAGTCTGGATGGGAACAATTCAGGAGCCACTTGTCAAAGAAAATGAACTTTATTTTTAGAACACACACACCTCACCACTCAGCGAGTCAGGAAAACCCTCAGAGCCCAACTGCCACCATCGGCTTCACACAAGCCTCTCAATCTCCCCCCTCCTCCTGCTCTTGAGGCCAATTGGCTCGGTCACATGAGCAGAGCCAAAAAAAGTCCCCCAATGAGTAGCTCTGTGGTCTGAAAGGGTGGGGAAACAGGCCAAAGAGCATCACCGCAGAGGAGTCAATCAGTTGGCAGCTAGAAGTATGCTGGGGCTGCTTTAAGCCAATCATCAGCTGACAGCTGGAAGTTTGCTGGCAGCTGGAACTTTGCTGGGGCCCCTGCAGCTGTGGCTCTCAACAACCTAATACTATCCCTAACCCTAAAACAAATCCTAGTTTTCATTGTAGCCCTACATATAGCCTTAATCATAACCCAACCCTAACCATAACCCTAGTTCTAACCCTAATACTAACCTTCACTCTTGCCCTAAACCTAGCTATAAACACATTCTTAGCCTAAACTAAACCATAACTCTAACCCTAACCCTAGTGGTTACCCTTGCCTTTTTTTCTTAGCCCTAGCACTAACACTAGATCAAAACCTAACTCTATGTCTAACCTTAACTCGATTCCTAAGCCTAATCCTAAAACTAGACCTAACACTAGCCATAACTTAACTCTAGCCATAATTTAGCCATAACCCTAAACCTAACCCTAACCCTAGCCCTAAGACTAACTCTAACTCTCACTCTAGCCCTATCACTCCTTCTAACCGTGTCCCTTATCATAACCCTAACCCTAACCCTATCCCTAACCCTAGTGCAACCCTTGCCCTAGCACTAACCTTAGGCAAAACGTAACTCCAAATCTAGCCCTAACCTGAAGCCTAAGCTTAACCCTAACACTGGCCAAAACCATAACACTAATCATAAAATGAGCCCTAACCCTAGCCCTAGCCCTAATACTAAATCAAGCCATAGTTCTAACCCTAAAAGTTAACCTAAACCAAACCCTAACCTTACACCAAGACCTCACCTTAGCCCTAATTTGAGTTGGAAGCTGAACGCTAAAACTAACTCTGAACCTGACACTGAACCTAAAAGTTCCCGCTCTAAACATCATGCTAACCCTAAACCTAACCCTAACACTAAACCTAGCACTAAAACCCTAAAATTAGCACTAATTGTAAACCTACTAATTACATTAGCTATAACCCTAACCCTAGCCCTAACATAACCCAAAACCTAGCCCTTATCAGAGCTCTAACCCTAGCTTTAAACCTAACATAACCCTAACACTAGCCCTAATTGTAATCATAACTCTAGCCTTAAACAGATCTCTAACTCTATCCATTACCATAACCATAACAATAACCATAATGATAATACTAGACATAAACCTAACCCTACCCAAATCCTAACCTTTCCATTACCCTAAACGTAACCTGAATCATAAACCTAACCCTATCATTACCCTAAATTTAATCCTAAAACTAATTCAAGCACGAACTTGAAACTTTAACCTATCCCAACCCTAACCCAGACCTTGACCCTAATAATACCCCTAGCTCTGAACTTGACAATAACCCAACACCTAACCCTTAGCCTAGGCGTAGCCATAAACCTAATACTAAAACTATCTTTAACCATAATTCTGGACCTGAAATTAGTCCTAGCCATAAACCTAGCCCTAACCCTAAAAACACACCTAGCCCTCATCCTATCCCTAAACCTAGCCTCAATCATAACCCTAACTCTAGCCCTACACCTAAACCTAATTCTAACTCTCACCCTACCTCTAAACCTAGTTATAATGTCATCCATTACCCTAAATTTAAACCTAACCCTAATCCTAACCCTAGGCCTAAGCTAAACACAAAACCTAGCCCTAATCCTAGCACTAATTTAGTTCTATCTCTAACCCTATCCTAACCCTAGCCTTAAGACTAACTCTAACTCTTGTCCTAGCCCTATCCCTAGTTCTATCCCTATCTGCTACTGTAAACCTAACACTAGCCCTAACACTTGGTCCCAGCCCTAACCCTAACTCTAAACCTAAACTTAAACCTAAGCCTAAGCTGAACACTAACACTAGCCGTAACTCTGATGATAATCATAAAACTAGCCCTAACCCTTATCCTAGCAGTGAACCAAAACTGAATGATAGCCCTAACCCTAACCTAACTTAAACCAAACACTAACACTACACCTAGACTTAAACCTACCCTAATTCGATTCCTAAGCCTCACCTTAAAACTAATTCTTATGCTGACTCATATTCTAACACTCACCCTACCTCTAAACACTGCCCTAAAATCAAACCAAACACTAATATTAACAATAGCCCTAATTTGAGTCTTAATGTTAATCTTAAAACTAACTTTGACCCTGACTTTTATTCTGACAAGAACCATAGCTATAAATATTTCCCTAACCTTAAATCTAACCCTAGCACTCAACCTACACCTAACCCTAACCCTAAAACTAACCCTAATGGTAACCCTAGTTCTTACATTAGCTGATGCCCTAATCCTCGCCCTAAACCTAACAAAAAAACTAGCCCTAATCCTAGCCCTAAAGCTAGCTTTAACTCTAACTCTGAACCTAACCATAGCCCTAACACTAGATCAATCAATTAATCCCTTACCCTAAGCAAAACCATAAACCTAAGAGTAACCCTAGACCTATCCCTAGACCTTAGATTAACCAAAACACTAACACTATTAATAGTCTTAACCCTAGACTTCATTTTAGCGCTAACACTATCCCAAACCCTAACCCTAACCTTGACCCTTATTCTGATCCTAACACTAAATCTAAGTCTAACCCTAACCCCAACCCTAACACAAAATTTACCATAATCCTATCCCTAGACCTAACTCGGAACCTAACTCTCAGCCTAGCCCTAATCATAGCTCAGAACCTAACCCTTATGCTCAACATAACCCTAACCTAATCCTAGTACTAACCCTCACCTTAACCCTAACACAAGACCTAATACTAAACATCACACTAGCAATAACCTTAACTCTAACTGTATCCATTACCCTAAACATAACCCTTACCATAATGCTAACCCTAGGCTTAACTCTAACTCTATCACTTTCCCAATCCTATCAATTACCCTAAACATACCCTGAACACTAAACCTAACCCAATCATTACACTAACCCTAACCCTAATGCTAATTCAAGCCCTAACCTAACCTCAAACCTAAACCAAACACTAAACCTACACCTAGCTCTAGCCCTAAAACAAACAAAACCGATTCATAGTCATAACCCTAACCCTTAACCTAAACCAAACACTAACCCTAGACCTAGCTCTAATCATATCCCTAATTCTAGTCCTCACCCTAACCCAAAAACTAACCTTGACCCTGACTCTGACCCTAACACTAAACCTGGCTCTAAACATCATCATCACCATAAACCCTAACACTGACCCGTGACCCTAATAATTCCTCTAACTCTAAACCTGACTCTTACCATACCTAACCCTTACACTAGACCTAGCCATAAACCTAACCATAAAACTATTTCTAAAATTAACCCTAGACCTGAAATTAACCCTAATCTTAATCCTAGTCTTTATCCTAACACAAACCATAGCCCTTATCCTAGCCCAAACATAGCCTTAATTTTATCCCTAACCGAAACCCTAGGCCTAACCCTAACACTAAACCTAGCCCTAATCTTAGCCCTAATTTAGCCCTATGTGTAACCCTAACTCTAACTCTAGCCCAAAAACTAACCTTAAATTTCACCCTAACCCTAACCCTAGTTCTAACTCTATCCCTTACTGGAACCTTTATCCTAGCCCTAAAATTTGGCATAGCCCTATCCCTAATCATAGCCCTGGCCACAACCCTAGATCTAACCCTAACTCTCAATCTTACCCTAATCCTAATTCTAAGCCTAAACCTAACACTAGCCCTAACACTAATGCTCATCATAAAACTAGCTCTAACCCTAGTTCTAGCCCTAAAACAAAACCAATTCATAGTAATAACCCTAACCCTTAACCTAAGCCAAACACTAACCCTACACCTAGCTCTAATCATATCCCTAATTCTAGTCCTAACCCTAACCCAAAAACTAACCCTGACCCTGACTCTGACACTAACTCTAAATCTGACTCTAAACATCATCACCACCAGAAACCTCAACCTAACACTAGACCTAGCCCTAACCCTAATCCTATAACTAGCAATAAACATAACCCTACTTCATACATTAGCCATAGCCTTAACCCTGGCCCAAAGGTAACGTAAAACCTAGCCTTAATCTGAGTCCAAAACCTAGCTTTAACCCTAAATTTTAACCTAACCCTAACCCAAAACTAGCCCTAATGCTATACATAACCCTAGCCCTAACGTTAGGTCTAAACCTATCCATTACCCTAACAATAACCCTAACTCTTAAGCTAAACCCAGGCCTAACCCTAACCTATCCATTACACTAAACCCAACCTAAAACCTAAAACTAACCCTGTCATTAACCTAAACTTAAACCCTAACTTAACCCAAACCCTAACCCTGACCCTGACCCTAAAAATAACCCTATATATAAACCTGAATTTTACCCTAAACCTAATCCTTACACTGGACCAAGCAACAAACCTAACACTAAATCTATCTCTAACTATAACCCTAGACCTGACATTAGCCGTAGTCCTAATAGTATCCCTATCTCTAACACAAACCCTAAACTCCATCTTAGCCATAAACCTAGCCTTAATCATAACCCTAACCCTATCTCTAGCCCTAACCCTAATTCTAACCCTTGCCCTATCCCTAAACCTAGCCAAAACCACATCCCTTAGCATAAATGTAACCCTAACTCTATTTCTAACCTTTGTAGTCACAATTGCCCTATCCTTAGCCCTAGATTGAACACTAGGTCAAAACCTAACTTTAAATCTTACCCTAACTCGATGCTTAAGCCTAAAACTAGCCCTGACCCTTATGCTAATTCTAAAACTAGCCCTAACCCTAGCCCTAACACTAACCCTAGCCGTACTTTAGCCCTATCGCTAAACCTAACCCTAACCCTAGCCTTAAGAATAACTCTAACTCTCACACTGGCCCTATCACTCATTCTAATCCTATCCCTTCCCATAAACCTAACCCTATCCCAAATCCTAGTCTTAACCCTTTCACTATCCTTAGCCCTGGCATTGACCTTAGATAATAACCTAACTGTAAATCTAACCCTAAACTGAAGACTAAGCCTAATACTAAGACTAGCCCTAACCCTAACTCTAATCCTAAAAATTTCCTAACACTGACCCTAGTTTTAAAACCAAACTGAGCCAAATCTCTAAACCTAACACTTATTTAAATCAAGCCCTAAACCTACACCTAGCCCTAACCCTAGCCCTAATTCGAGTTTTAAGCCAAACCCTAAAACTAACCCTGACACTTACTCTGATCATAACACTAACCCGAGCTCTAAATATCACACTAACCCTAACCCTAAACCTAACACTAAACCTAGCATTAAAACACTAAAATTAGCCATAATTATAACACTAGTACTTAAATTAGCCGTAACCCTAACCCTAGAACTACCTTAACCCAAACCTAGCCCTAATATAACCTAAACCTAGCCCTGAACTGATTTCTAACTCTATCCATTCATATAACCATAATCCTAAAACTAATGCTAATTCGAGCCCTAACTTTAAACCTTAACCTATCCCAAACCCTAACCCACAAAATGACCCTAATAATACCCCTAGCTCTAAACCTGTTGCTTACCCTAAACCTAACCCTTACATTAGACGTATCCATAATCCTAACCCTAATACTATCATTAACCATAATTCTGGATCTGAAATTAGCCCTAGCATTAATCCTATCCCTATTTCTGAAAAGAAAAACCCTAGCCTTTATCCTAGCCCTAAACCTAGCCTTAATCATAACCCTAACCCTAACCACAGCCTTAGCCCTATTCTAACCCTCACCCTAATGATAAACCTAGTTATAAAACCATCCCTTACTGCAAACTTTGCCTTAACTCTAAACCTAAACTCTAAACTCTAAACTCTAACCCTAACCCTAACCCTAACCATCACCCTAGGCTTAAACTAAACACAAAACCTAGCCCTAATCCTAGCCCTAATTTAGCCCTATCTCTAACCCAAACCCTAATATAGCCCTAAGACTAACTCTCGCCCTATCCCTGTTCCTAGTTCTAACCATATCCCTTATCATAATACTAAACCTAGCCATTACCCTTGCCCTATCCTTATTTCTAGCCCTAATGCTAGACCGAACTCTAATTCCACATTTAACCCTAACCATAAGCCTAAGCCTAACACTAACACTAGCCCTAACCCTAACCCTAGGACTAAAATAAAAGCGAGGATTAGCCCTAACCCTAGACCTTAACTTAAACCAAATCCTAACTCTACAACTAGACCTAAACCTAGCCCTAATTTGAGTCCTAACGCTAACCTTAAAACCAACCCTGACCCTGAATCATATTCTAACACACACCCTAGCTCTAAACACCACCCTCACCATAAACTGAACCCTAACAGCAAAGCTAGCCCTAATTCAAGTCCTAACTCTATCCCTAAAACTAAGCCTGACCCTGAATCCTACCCTACACGAACCCTATCTATAAATATCACCCTAATCATAAAACTAACCCTAACACTAAACCTAACCCATATCCTAACACTAAAACTAATCCTAATAGTAACCCTAGTTCCTATATTAGCCATTGCCTTAACCCTAGCCCTAACCCTAACAAAAAACCTAGGCCTAATCCAAGACCTCAACCTAGCTTTAACCCTAAATCTAACTATAACCATAGCCCTAATCCTAGCTCTAAACCAATCCCTAACCTAAGAAAATTCCTAAACCTTAGGGTAATTCTAGACCTATCCCTAATCATTAGGCTAACCAAAACATTAACCCTATTAATAACCCTTACCCTTGCCCTCATTCTAGGTCTAAACTTATCCAAAACTCTAACACTAAACCTGACCCTTTTACTGACCCTACCACTAATCCTAGGTCTTATCCTAACCCTAACCCTAACCCCAAACCTACCATAATCCTATCCCTAGACCTAATCCTGAGACTAACTCTCAGCCTAGCCCTAACCATACCTCAGAACTTAACCCTTACACAAAACATAACCGTAAATTAACCCTAGTTCTAACTCTCACCCTAAGCCTAAATCAAGACCTAATTATAACAATAACCATATCCCTAACCTTAAGTCTAACTGCATCATTACCCTAAACATAACCCTTACCCTAATGCTAACCCTAGGCCTAACCCTAAATATATCACTATCCCCAAACTTATCAATTACCTTAAACCTACCCTGAACCACAGACCTAATCCAATCATTACCCTAACCCTAACTCTAATGCTAAATTGAGCCTAAACCTAAACTCAAACCTAAACCAAACTTGAACACTGACATTGACCCTAATAATTCCCCTAGCTCTAAACCTCATTCTTACGCTATACATAACACTTATACTAGAACTAGCCATAAATATAACCATAAAAATATCCCTAAGCATAACCCTAGAACTCACTTTAGCCATAGCCATTATACTAGAACTAACCCTACCACAAACCCTAGCCCTTATCCTAGCCTTAAACATAGCCTTAATTAGAGCCCTAACCATAAACCTAGGACTAACTCTAACACTAAACCTAGCCCTAATCTTAGATCTAATTTAGCCCTATCCCTAACCTTAACCCTAACGCTAGCCCAAAGACTAACTCTAAATCTCAACTTAGTCCTAACACTAGTTCTAAACCTATACATTATTGGAACCCTAAACCTAGGCCAAACCCTAGGTCTAACACTAGCCCTATTCATAGTCCTAGCAGCAACCCTATATATAACCTTAACTCTAAATCTAACCCTAAATTTTACTCTAAACCTAAACCTAAGACTAGCCCTAAACCTAAGACTAATCCTAAAACTAGTATTAACCCTAAACCTAAAAAAAACCAAGCAATAGACCTAACCCTTAATATAAACTAAGCCCTAACTCTTCACTGAGCCATAACTCTAGCCTTAATTCTAATTTTAAGCCAAACCCTAAAACTAACCCTAACCCTGACTCTGACCTTAACAATAACCCTAGCTCTAAATATCACTCTAACCCTATAACTAAACCTAACAGTAGACCTAGCCCTAACCCTACCTCTAAAATTAGCCCTAATCCTAGACTTTATTTAATCCTATCCTAACCCTAAACCTAGCCATAAGACTAACTTTAACTCTTGCCCTATCCTTAAACCTAGTTCTATCCTTAGCCTTAATCCTAACTCTAGATCTAAGCCTAAGTCTAAATCTAAACCTAACTCTAAATTTAACTGTAACAATAAGCCTAAACCAAACCCTAACACTACCCCTAACCATAATGCTAATCTTAAAACTTACCCTATCCCTAGCCCTAGCTGTAAACCAAAATCAAGCCATAGCCCTAATCCTAACCCTTAACCTAAATCAAACCCTAACCCTACAACTAGCCCTAAAACAAAATCTAAAACTAACGCCTGACCCTGACACTGACCCTAACACTAATCCTAGCTCTAAATATCACCCTAACCTTAAATTAACCCTAACACTATATCTAACCCTTACCCTTGCCCTCATTCTAGGTCTAAACTTATCCAAAACTCTAACACTAAACCTGACCCTTTTACTGACCCTAACCATAAAACTAGCCTTAATCATAACCCTAGTTCATACATTAACCTAACCATAAAACTAGCCTTAATCATAACCCTAGTTCATACATTAGTCATTGTCCTAACAGTAGCCCTATCTCTAACTCAAATTCTAACCCTAATTTGAGTCTTAACCCTAGCTTTAATCCTAATACTAGCCCTAATCCTAACCATAACACTAGCCCTAACCCTAACTCTCACCATATTCCTTACACTAATCCAAACCTTAACACAAATGCTAACCCTAGTTATAATATTAATCCTTAGTCTAACTTAAATATAAATCATATTACTAGCCTTAACCCTATCCCTCATTCTACCTCTAAACCTAACCCTGACCCTCATCTGTCCCTAACAGTAACCCTAGGTCTAAACCTGACCCTAAACCTAAACCAAATTGTAACACTAGCCCTACTGGTAACCCTATACCTATACCTAAGCCTAACAATAGAAACAGACACAAAGCTAATACTAAATATACGTATAACTCTAGCCCTACACCTAAACAAAAACCTAGCACTAGCCCTCACAATAATCCTTAACCTAAACCGAACACTTACACTACCCCTGGACCTAAACCTAGAGCTGATTCTGGCTCTAACCATAACCTAAACCCTATCCCAAAACCTGACCCTGAATCTAACACTGAAACCTAGCATTAAACCTGACACTAACCCAAAACCTAGACCTAAAACTAGATCTAGCCATAACCCTAACCCTAAACCTAGCCCTAAACATAACCCTAGTTCTTACATTAAGCAATGTTCTAAACCTAACACAAAACCTAGATCTAATCCTAGGCCTCAACTTAGATCTAAGCATAACCCTCAGCCTAACCCTAGCCATAAACCAAGTCATAATCTTAGCCTCGACTTAGACCTAACCCTAGCTC
>NW_026695102.1:0-50951 GCF_021218885.2 Marmota monax
AATAGAGAGGTAGGCTAAGAGGTTTAGGACTAAGGTAGCATTAGGGTGAGGTTTTGGCAGAGGGTAAAAAATAGTGTTAGAAATAGGGTTAGACATATGTTTAGGGTTAGGTTTATGGATAGGGTTAAACCTATGGTTAGGGCTCAGGTTAGGGCTAGGATATTGTGTTAGCATTAGGGCTACAGCTATTGTAAGAACTAGGATGCCAATTAGGGCTAGTTCTAGGGTTAGCATTATTTTTTTTTTTTTTTTGAGGTTTATGGCTTACGTTAGGGCAATGTTTAGAGCTAGGGTTAGTGTTAGCGTCTGAGTCAGGGTCACAGTTTTTATCTAGGGTTAGGGTTAGAACTCAAAGTAGGGGTAGGTTTAGGGCTAGGTGTATTGTTATGTATTTGTTTAGTTTAAGGGTTAGTTGTAGGGTTATAGCTTAGTTTTGTTTTAGGGCTAGTGAAGTTTAAGGGCTAGTTTTCCAATTAACATTAGGGTTAAGACTAGTGTTAGGGTGAGGTTTAGACTTACGTTTAGGGTTAGATCCAGGTTTAGGGCTAGGGAGAAGGTTAGGGCTAGGGTTTGGGCTAGTGATAGGGCTAGGTTTTGGGTTATCAGAAAGGAATACGTTTAAAATTAGGGATATGGCTAGGGCGAGATTTAGAGTTAGTCTCAGGGCTAGGGATATGTTTAGCATTAGGGTTGGGACTAAATTAGGACTAGGATTAGCAATAGGGTTAGGGTTAGTATTAGACATAGGTTTAGGGAAAGAGATAGATTTAGCATTAGGGTTAGGGTTAGAGTTAGTTTTAGGGGAAGGTTTATAGCTAAGTTTATGGTTTGGGTTAGGGTTTGGGTTAGGATTAAGGATAGGTTTAGGGCTAGGATGAGTGTTTCTGTTAGGGCTGGGACTTGGCTAACGTCAAGTAGGTTTATGGTTAAGTTTAGTTTTACTATTAGGTTATGGCTAAGTCTACTGTAAGGGTTAGATTTAGTGTAATGGAAAAGATTAGAGCTAAGTATATTATTAGAGTCAGAGTCCGGGTAGGGTTTGGTTTAGGTTAAGGTTTAGGGTTAAGGCTTGAATTAACATTAGGGTTAGGGTTAGGTTTAGAGTAATGGATAGGGTTAGGTTTTGGTTTTGGTTAGGTTTAGCATAATGGATAGGGTAAATGAGAGGAATAGGGTTAGCATTAGGCCTAGGGTTAGCATTTGGTTAGGCTTACTTTAGGGTAATGTTAGAGCTAAGGTTAGGGCTAGGGTTAAGGTTCAGATTAGCGCTTTTTTAGGGTTAGGCCTAGAGTTAGTTTTAGGGTTAGATTTAGGATAAGTTTTAGCGTTTGAGCTAGGGTTAGGGCTAGGGCAAGGGTTAGGGTTAGTGTCAGGTCTAGGGTTATGGTTAGGGTTATGATTAGGCAAGGTTTAGGGCTAGAATAAGGGCTAGGTTTTCTGTGAGGTTTATGGCTCGTGTTAGGGCTATGGGTAATGTAGGAGCTAGGGTTATGGTTATGGCTAGTTTCAGGGTTAAGTTTATGGATATGTGTAGTGTTATGGGTTGGTTTGGGGTTAGCATAAGTATTAGAGCTAGGGTTTATATTAGGGTAAGTGTCATTGTTCGGGTTAGGGTTAGCTACAAGTTTAGGGTCACATTAAGGACTAGCTTTGGGTTTAGGCATAGGGTTACTCTTTGTTGTAGTTTAGTGGATATTTTAGGGCTAGTGCTAGATTCTTTATGGCTAAGGCTAGATTTATGACTCTATATAAGATTAAGTTTGGTCTAGTGCTATTGTTACTGTTAGGTTTAGCTATAGGTTTACCAGTATGGTAGGGTTATGGTTCGCTTTAGGGTTAGGGTCAGCTTTAGACCTAGGGTTAATGTTAGGGTCAGAATAAGGGCCAGTGTTAGGATTACGGTTTGAGTTAGGGTTAGAGCTTGAATGAGGGCAGGGTTAGGACTAGTAATAGAGCTAGTGTTTGGGGTAGGCTAAAAATTAGGTTTAGAACTAGGGTAGCATTAAAGTGAGGGTTTGGCTTAGGAAAAAATAGGGTTAGGGATAGGGTTAGTGTTAGGGTTAGGGTTAGGACTAGGGTTAGAGTTAGTGTTATACCTAGGCTTATGGCTCAGATTCGGGGTAGGGAATTGTAGAATTAGGGCTACAGCTAATGTAAGAACTAAGATTTCAATTAGGGCTAGGTCTAGGGTTACAATTATGTCATTGTTTAGAGCTAGGGTTAGTGTTAGGGTCTGATTCAGGGTAATGGTTTTACTAGGGTTAGTGTTAGGACTCAAATTAGGGCTAGTTTTAGGGCTAGGTGTAGTGTTAGGGTTTGGTTTAGGTTAAGGGTTAGGTGTAGGGATAAGGCTCGGTTTTGGTTTAGGGCTAAGTTAGGGTTAGGGCTAGTTTTCCTTAGCATTAGGGTTAAGGCTAGTGTTAGGGTGAGGTTTAGGCTTATGTTCAGGGTTAGACTCAGGTTTAGGGCTAGGGTGAATGTTAGGGCTAGGGTTGTGGATAGGGATAGGGCTAGGTTTTTGGTTATCTTAGGTGATAGATTTAAAATTAGGGATATGGCTAGAGCGAGACTTAGAGTTAGTCTTAGGGCTAGGGATAGGGTTAAGTTTAGGGTTAGGGCTAAATTAGGGCTAGGATTAGTGCTAGGTTTAGTCTTAGTGTTAGGCCTAGGCTTAGGTGTAGAGATATGGTTAGTGTTAGGGTTAGAATAAGAGTTAGATTGAGGAAAAGGGATGGTGTTATAGCTAGGTTTAAGGCCAGGGCTAGGGTTCGGGTTCGGGTTAGGATTAAGGCTAGGATTAAAGCTACAATGAGGGTTTGTGTTAGGGATAGGGCTTGAATTAAAATGAGAGCTAATGTCAGGACTAGTTTTCTGGTTAAGTTTAGCTTTAGGATAAGGGTATGGCTAAGTCTAGTGTAAGGTTTAGATGTAGGCTAAAGGCCAATTTGAGAGTGAGGTGTATTATTGGACTCAAGGACCATGTAGGGTTTGGATTAGGTTATAGGGTTAGGTTTAGTATTAGGGTTAGGGTTTGTGTTATGTTTAGGATTAGGGTTAGGGTTAAGATTAATGTTAGGGTTAGGGTTAGGTTTAGGATTAGTGTTAGTATTTGAATTAGTTTTAGTGTTAAGTTTAAGGTAATGGTTAGTGTTATGGTTAGGGTTAGGTTTACTGTTAGTGTTAGGTTTACGGTGAGCATTAGGGTTAGGGTTAGGGTGAGCATTAGGGTTACTGTTAGCATTTGTGTTAGGGTGAGTTTTAGGGTTAGTGTTAGGATTAGCATTAGGGTTAGGGATAGGGTTGAAATTAATACTAGTGTTACTTTCAGGTTTAGGGTTAAGTTTAGGGTTTGGGTTAGTGTTAGGTTTAGGATAAGTATTAGGTTTTGGGTTAGGGTTAGGGTTAGGGTTAGGTTTACTGTTAAAGTTAGGATTAGGGTTATGGTTAGTGTTAGGTTTAAAGTTACGTTTAGGGTTAGTGTAAAGAGTAGTGTTAGTGTAAGGGTTATTGTAAGTGTTACAGTTAGGGTTAGGGTTTGGGTTAGTGTTAGTTTAGTGTTAGGTTTTGGGTTATGGTTAGAGTTAGGGTTAGTATTAGGGTTAGTGTTAGTGTTAGAGTTATGGTTAAGTTTAGAGTTAGAGTTATGGTAAGGTTAGGGATAATATTGGGGTAGGGAGAGTGTAAGGGTGAGTGTTAAAGTGAGGTTTAGGGTTAGTGTTAGGTTTAGAATTAGGGTTACGGGAAGGGGTAGAGTTAGTATAAGATTTAGGGTTTGGATGAGCATTAGTTTTAGGGTTAGGGTTAGTGTTAACGTTATGGTTAGGATTAGGGTGAGGGTTAGTGATAGGTTATTATTAGGGTTAGGGTTAGTTTAAGAGTTTGTGTTAGGTATGAGTTTAGGGTATGGGTTAGGGTTAGGGTTTATGCTAGGATTAGTGTTAGTGTTAGAGTTAGTTTAGGTTTAGTGTTAAGGTTAGGGTAAGGTTTTGATTAGGGTTAGTTTTAGGTTTATGTTTAAGGAAGTGTTAGGGTTAAGGTTAGAGAAGGGTTAGGGGTAGGGTTATGTTTAGGGTTAGGGTTTGTGTTAGGGTTATTGTTGTTGTGAGGTTTAGTTTTATGGTTAGGGTTAGGGTTAAGGGGAGGATTAAAAATATTGTTATGGTTATGTTTATGGTTATGGTAATGGTTAGTGTTAGGTTAGTGTTAGGTTTACGGTTAGCATTAGGGTTAGTGTTAAGTTTAGGTTTAGGATTAGTGTTAGTATAGGGTTAAGTTTAGTGTTAGGGTTAGGCTTATGGTTAGTGTTACAGTTAGGGTTATGTTTAGGCTTAGTGTTAGGTTTATGGAGGGCATTAGGGTTAGGGTTAGGGTTAGTGCTAGAGTTACGGTTAGTGTTAGGATTAGGTTTAGGGTTAGTGTTAGGTTGATGGTTAAGGTTAGGGTTAGGAAATTTGTTACGGTCTGTGTTAGGGTTAAAGTTAGTGTTTGGGTTAGTGATATGGTTAGGGTTATGGTTAGGGTTTGGGTTTTGTTTAGGGTTAGTGCTAGAGTTAGGGTAAGGGTTAATGTTAGGGTTAGGGTTAGGGTTGGTGTTAGGTATAGTGTTAGATTGAAGATTAGTGCCATGATAATTGTAAGGGTTAGGGTTAGGATTAGTGTTAGGGGTGTGCTCAGGTTTAAATTTAGTGTTAGTGTTAGAGGTATGGTTACTGTTATGTTTAGTGTAAGGGTTAGGATTATTTTGTGTTAGGGTTAGGTTTAGGGTTATAATTAAAGATAGTGTTAGGGTTAAATTTAGGGTTAGTGTTAGCGTTAGGGTTAGTTTTAGGGTTAGGGTTTGGATTAGTGTTAGGGTTAGTTTTAGGGTTAGGGTTAGTGTTAGTGTTAGGGTTATGGTTTGGGTTAGGGTTAGGGTTTGTTTTAGGGTTAGGGTTAATCCTAATTTAAACTCTAAAACTAACCCTAATAATAACACTAACCATAACCATAACACTAACCCTAACCTTAGCACTAGGCCTAGCCCTAGCCCTAAACCTATCCCTAAACCTAACACTATCCCTAACCCTAACTCTAAACCTAACCCTAACCGTAACCCTAAAACAAACCCTAAGCCTCAGTCTAAACCTAATACTAACCATAAAACTATACCTAACCCTAAGCCTAACACAAATCCTAAAAATAACCCTAACCCTATCACAAACGACAATCCTAACGCTATCATAATACTAACACTAACACTAATGCTAAAGTAACCCTAGGACTAACTTTAACATGAACTTTAAACCTAACCCTAATTCTAACCGTAAATCTAACCCTAAAGTTAACCCTTACCTAAACATAATCCTAAACCTAACAATAACCCTATCCCTAACCCTAACCTGAATCCTAACCCTAACCCACACCCTATCCCTAATGTAAACCTAACCCAAACCCTAACCCTAATTCTCACACAAACCCTAACCCAAACCATAACCCTAAACGTAACCTAACCCTAACACTAACCCTTACCTAACCCTAAAACTAATTATCACCCAAACCATAACCCTAACCTGCTTCCTTATCCTAATGCTAAACCTAATACTAACCCTATTCAAACCATAACCTTAACCCTAAACCTAAATATAGCCCAAACTCAAACTTTAAGGCTAACCCTAACTCTAAACCTAACCTTAACATTAAGCCTAACACTAAACCCAACCCTAATACTAATCATAAACCTAAACCACACCCTAACACTAACCCTAAACGTAATCCTATACCTAATCCTAACACTAAATCTAACACTATCCCTAACCCTAATACTAACCCTAAGCCCCACCCAACTGTCACCCTAACCCTAAACCTAACCCTAACCCTAACACTAACATGAACCCTAACCCTACACCTAAACCTAAACCTAACACTAACACTAACCGTAACCCTAAAACTAACACTAACCCTAACCATAACACTAACCCTAAACCTAACCCTTTCCCTAACCTTATCCCTAACAGTAACCATAACCATAACCCTAATACTAACACTAACACAAATTGTAATCGTAAACCTAACCCAAACCCTAAACCTTACCCTAACCCAAAACCTAACCTTAAACCTAAAACTAACCTTAACTCTAACCATAAATTTAACTCTAACACAAACCCTAACCCTAAACCTAACATTGCTTCTAACCCTAACTATAACCCTAACACCAACCCTAAGCCTCACCCTTACACTCACCCCAACCCTAAACCTAAAGCTATCCTTAACCATAAACCTAACCCTAACCCTAACAATAACATTAACACTAACCCTAACTGTAACCCTAAAGCTAACACTAAACCTACCCTGAGACTAACATTAAAACTAACCAAAAACCTAAAATAAACCTAACCCTAAAAATAACCCTAACCTAATACTAACCCTCACACTAACCTTAGCCCTAACCCTAACACTAACCCTAAAGCTAACCCTAACACAAATTCTAATATTAATCATATAACAAACCCTAACAGTAACAGTAATTTGTACTAGAACACTAACCCTGATACAAAAACTAAACCAAATCCTACTCCTAACAATAACCCTAAACCTAACTCTAAACCTAACCCTAACACTTTAAAACTAAAGCTAACACAAACCATAACCTTAACCCTAACATGAACCCTAAACCTATACCTAAACCTAACCCTAACCCTAACCTTAATGATAACCCTATCTTGAAACCTAACACTAACCTAACCCTAACCCAAACCCTAATTTTAACCAAAACCAGAACCTTAAACATAATCCTAACCATAACACTAAGACAAATCCTAATCCTCACCCTAACACTAACCCCAAAACTAACCCTAACCCTAACACTAACCCTAACCCTAACCATAACTCTATACTAACACTAATTTTAACCCTAACCCTAAGCCTAAGCCTACACATTACCCAAAACCTTACCCTAAACCTTATCTTAAACCTTAGCTTAACCCTAACCCTAAAAATGACCCTAACCCTAAACCTAAATCTAAACACTAACTGTAACCATAAACCTAACTGTAATTCTAACCCTACCCCTAACCCTACCTATAACCCTATCCCTAATGTATCACTAACACTAACAGTAACTCTATCCTTAAAACTAAACCCAACCCTGAACCTAACCCTAACAATAACCCTAAACTTAACCTAACCATAACCCTAAATCTAAACTTAACACAAAACCTAAAACTAAACCTAACACAAACCCTAACCCTAACAGTAATATTAACTTGAACACTAACCCTAATCCTAAATCTAAAACTAATCCTAATCCTAACAATAAACTTAAACATAAACCTACCACTAACTCTAACCATAACACTAGGCCAAACCCTTGCACTAACACTAAAAGTATTTCTAACCCTAATACTATTCCTAACCCTAACCCTAACATTAACAATAACCCTAAACCTAAACTTAAACCTAAAACTAAACCTAAACCTAACGCTAACAGGAACCCTAACCCTTACCCTAACCCTAACCCTAAATCTAAACCATATCCTAAACCTAACACTAATCCTAACCCTAAACTTAACCCTAACCCTAAGACAAAACATAATCCTAAACCTGAACTAACCCTATCACTAACCCTAACACTAACCCTAAACCTAAAATTAATCCTAACTCTAACTCTAAACCGAACCCTAATTCCAACCCTAAACCTAACCATAACTCTGAACCTTACCTAAGCCTAACATTAACCCTAAAACTAACAATAACCCTTACCTTAACCCAAACCCTTACTCTAACTCTCATCCTAACCCTAACCAAAAACTAACAGTAATTCGAACCCTAACCCTAACTTAAACCTAGCATTATCTCTAATCTTAACCCTAACATGAGCCATAACCCTAACCCTGACCTTAACCCTAACAAAAAATCCTAACCCTCATATTAACCTAACCCTAACACTAACCTAATACTAATCGTAAACCTAACCCTAACCCAAATCCTAATTCTTATAATAATCATAACACTAACCCTAATCCTAACGCTTAAACTTATTTTAAAACTTACCCTTAACCTAACCCTAAACCTAAACCTAATCCTAACATACACCTAAATATAACCCTAACACTAAACCTAAACTAATTCTAACCCTTACCAAACACTAATCCTAAACTTAACCTAACTCTAACTGTAACACTAACACTAAGCCTAACACTAACCCTAAACATAACCCAAACACAAAGTCTAATCCTAAACCTAACACGAACCCTAACACTAATCCTCACACTAAACCTTACCCTAACCTTAACACTAACCCTAAACCTCTACCTAACCCTGACACTATCCCTAAAATAACCCCAATTCTAACACTAAACCTAAACATAAACCGAACCCTAACACTAACCCTACAACTAAACCTAATCCTATTTCTGACCCTGACCTAACCCTATCCCTAACCCTTACCTAACCCTAACATAACTCTAACCCTAACCCTTACCTAACCCTAACACTAACCCTAAACCTAACACTAACACTAACCCTAACCCTATCACTAACCCTAAGCCTAAACTTAACCCTAAACCTACCACTAACCTTAAAACTAATCCTAACATTAACACAAACCCTAAACCTAAGCCTTATACTAACACTGACCATAACCTTAAATTAACCCTAACACTAACCCTAACCCTAACACTTTTTCTAACCCTAATACTAACCATAACGCTAACCATAACCCTTACCCTAACCATAAACTTAACACTATGCCTACTTTTAACCCTAATACAAACACTAACCCTAAACCTATCCCTAACACTCACTCTATTCCTAATCCTAACCCTAAACATAAACCTAACACTAAACCTAACCCTAAATTTAACCCTAACCCTAACACTAACCCTAACCCTAATACTAACACAAACTAAAATCCTAACCCTGAGTATCCCTAAACATAAAACTAAACCTAACACTAACCCTAAACCTAATACTAAACCCTAAACCTAACACTAACCCTTAAACCTAATCCTAACTCTAACAAAAACCCTAACCACAAATCTAACCCTAACCCTAACCCTAACCCTAAGACTAACCCTAAACCTTACCATAACCTAACAATAAACCTAATCCTATCCCTAATCCTAAACCTAATGTAAACCTAACCCTAACCCAAACCATACCCCTAACACAAACCCTAACACAAACCCTAAACCTAACCTTAACACTAACCCTTATGCTAAACCGAACCCTAATCCTAACACTAACCCTAACCCCAACCCCAACCGTATCACTAATCCCAACACAATTTCTAAGATGAATCCTAACACTAACCTTAAACTTAACCCTATCCGTAACCCTAACACTAACCCTAACCTATGCATAATCCTAACCCTAAGTCTAAACCTAACCCTAAGCCTCACTCTAACCCTAATCCTAACCATAACCTTAAACCTTACCCTATCTCTAAACCTAACACAAACACTAACCCTAAACCTTACCCTAACACAAATCATATCCTTAAACATAACACTAATCCTAACACTAACCCAATCACACTAACTCTAACTCTAAAACTGACCATAACTGTAACCCGAAAAATAACCCTAACCCTAACTCTAAAACTCACCCTAATCATAACCCTAACCCTAAACCTATCACTAACCCTAATCATAACATTAAGCCTATTCATAAAAATAACTCTACACCTCACCCTAGCCCTAACCCTAAAACTAACCCTATACCTCTACCTAACCCTAACAATTTTCCTAACCCTAACCCAAACACTAACACTACATGTAACCTTAAAAATAACTCTAACCCTAACACTAACACCAACACTAATGCTAATGTGAACCCTAACCCTAAACACAACCATAACCCTAACCCTAACCCTTAAACTAACCTTAAACCAACACTACCCTAACACTAACCATAACCTTAACACTATCCCTAACCTTAACACTAACTAACACTAACCTTTACAGGAACCATAAATCTGACCCTAAAACTAACCCTAACCCTAACACTAAACCTTAACCTAAATCTAATCCTACCCCTAACACTAACCCTAACCATAACCCTAACAGTACCCTAACCCTAAACTTAACCCTGACCCTGAACCTAAACCTAATCTTTACCGTAACTGTAATCCTAACCATAACCCTAACCATAACACTAAACTTAAAACTCAATCTTACCTTAACCCTAAACCTAACAAAAACCTTAACCTTAACACTACCCCTAAACCAAACACTAACCCTTACACAAACAACATTCCTAACACTAACTCTAACCATAATTCTAACCCTAAACCTCACCGTAACCCTCAATATAACCTTAAAACAAACCCTAACCCTAAATCTAAAACGAACCCTAACCATAAACTTAAAACTAACCCTAAACCTAACCGTTACACTAACCCTAAACCTAACCATAACCCTGACACTAACCCTAATTCTAACCCAAAAATAAACCTAACCCTAACCCTACTCTAACACTAACCCTAACTCTAACACTAAGACTAATAATAAATCTAAAACTAAACCTAACCCTAATCCAAACACTAACACTAACCATAACCCAACTGTAACCCTTACCCTGACATAAAACTAATCCTAACCTTAACCCTAACCCTAACACTAATTCTAACCCTAACACTAAACCTAAACCTAATTCTAAACCTAAGCTTAAACCCAACTCTAAATCTAACACTAACCCTAACACAAAAGCTAACCCTAACACTAACCCTAACCCTAACCCTAACCCTAACACTAACCTCAAGCCTAACCTTAACCCTAAGAATAAACTTAATACTAACCATAACACTAACCCTAAATCTAACCCTAACACAAACCATATCTCTAACCCTAACACTAATCATAACCCTAACACGAACCCTAACACAAACCCTAACCTTAACCCTAACCATAACACTAACTCTAAATATATTCCTAACACTAACACTATTCCTAACCAAACCCTAAGCCCAACCCTAAGACTAACAATAGGCCTAACCCTAAATCTAACCTTAACCCTAACACTAACCCTAATCATAATCCTAACCTGAACCCTCATCCTAACCATAACACTAACAATAAGCCTAACCCTAACCCTAACGCTAACACTAACCCTAAACCTAACCCTAACCTAACACTAACACTAACCCTAACCCTAAAATTAACACTAACCCTAACCCTAACCCTAAACCTAAACCTAACACTAACCCTAACCCTACCCTAACACGAACCCTTACCTTAACCCTAAATCTAAGTAACCCTAACCCTAACCATAACACGACCCATAACCCCAACTCTAATCCTAACCGTAACAGTAACCCAAAACCTAACTCTAATCCTAACTTAACCCTAACCCTAAAACTAAACCTAACACTAATCTTAATCATAACCCTAATCCTAACCATTACACTAACCCTCAACCTAACGCTAAACTTAACCCTAATCCTAAATGTAAACCTAACACTCAACCTAACCCTAACTCTAACAGTAATACTAATTTTAATCATAACCCTAAAACTAACCTAAACCTTATCTTAACCCTAATCAAACACGAACACTAACACTAAACCTAACCCTAACACTAACTTTAACCTTAGTGTTAACCCTAACTCAAACCCTAAAACTAAAACTAAGCCTAACCCTAAACCTAAACCTAAAACTAACACTAACCCTAACCCTAACCATAATACAAATCATAAACCTAACCCTAACCCTAAGTAAACTTAACCCTAACCTTATCGTAAACCCCAAACCTAACCTAAACCTAACCCTAACCCTAACCCTAATCCTAACCTAACCCTAAGCTTAAACCTAACCCTAACCCTAAATCTAATTATAACACAAACCCTAACCATAACACTAAGCATAAAAATAACAGTAACCTTAACCCTAAACCTAACCCTAATCCTAAGACTCACCTTAACCCTAACCATAACAGTAACAGTAACTCTAATCATAACCCTCACCCTAACCATAAACCTCACTTAATCCTAAACTTAACACTAACACTAACCATAACCCTAACCCTACCCCTAACACTAACCCTAACCTAACCCTAACCATAACACAAACTTTAACCCTAAAGTTACCCTAATCCTAACACCAACATAACACTAACCGTAATCCTAAAACAAACCCTTACTCCAACAATAACACTAACCCTAAACTTAACCCAAAAACTAACACTAAACCTAAAACTAACCCTATCCCTAACCCTAACCCTAAACCTTAATCTAACACTAACCCTAACTCTAACATGAACTCTAACCTAACCCTAAGATTAAACCTAAACCTTACCCTAAACCTAACCGTAACCCTAAACTTAACCCTAAACCTAACCCTAATACTACCCCTACCCCTACCCCTAACCCTAAAACTAACCAGAAACCAAACACTAACCATTATCCTAAACCTAGACCTAACTATAATCTTAAATAAAACACTGTAAATCTAAACCAAAACGTAATTATCATGCTAAACCTAACACTAATGCTAACCCTAACTGTAACCTTAACACTAACCCTAACCCTAACTGTAAACCTAAGCCTTACATGAACCCTAAGCCAAACACTAACCCTAACCTACATCTTACCCTAACCCTTTCCTTAACATGAACCCTAATCCCAAACCTAATCCCAACATTAACACTAACCATAACCCTAAGCCTAAACCTAACCCTAACTTAACCCTAATTCTAACACTAACCCTAACTCTAACCCTAACACTTACCCTAACCCTAACCCTAAAAATCACCATAACCCTAAAACTAACACTAAAACTAACTCTAATTATAACCCTAAACCTCAAACTAACCCTTACCCTAACACTGATCCTTACCCTAACACTAACCCTAACCCTAAAACTAACACTATCTCTAACCCTAACACTAAACCTGATCCTAACCACAACCATAATCCTAATCCTAACTGTAACACTAACTGTAACATAAACCGAAAACTGAAACATAACCCTAACCCTAACATCACCCTAATCCTATCCCTGAATTAACACTAACCCATGCCTACTGGAAACCTATCCCTAACCCAAACCCTAACACTAACCCTAACCCTAACCCTAAACTTTCCTCTAACCCTAACCCAAAGACTAACACTAACCCTATCCACTAACACTAACACTAACCCTAACCCTTACCCTAAATATCACTAACCCTAACCCCAAAACTAAAACTAACCCTAACCCTAAACCTGACCAAAACACTAATACTAACCTAACACTTATTGTAATGCTAACCCTAACCCTAACACTCACCCTAACCCTAACCCTAAAAGAACCTCTCACCCTAAACCTAACACTAACCCTAACTGCAACAGGAACCCAAACCTAACACTAACCCTAACCCTAATTCTAACACTAACCCTAACCTTAAACTTAAACAAAGCACTAATACTAACACTAACACTAACCTTAACCCAAACCCTAACCCTAATGCTAACACTAACCCTAACTCTAACACTAAACGTAACACTTTCCCTAACCTAACACTAACCCTAACACTAACTTTAACACTAAACCAAACCAAAACACTAATACTAACCCTAACCCTAACCCTAAATTTAACTCTAACTCTATAACTAAACCTAACCCTAAACCTTAATCTAACACTAACCCTAACCCTAACTGTAACCTTAAACCTAATCTTAATTCTAAATCTAATCTTAAACATAAGACTAATGATAACCTTAACTCTAACCCTAACAAAAACCCTAACCCTAACCAAACACTAACACTAACACTAACCCTAACCCTAACCCTAAAGCCAACCCTAAACCTAACTCTAAATCTAACCCTAACCCTAAACTGAACCTTAAGCCTAAATCTAAACCTATCAAATCACTAACCCTAACCCTAATACTAACCCTAATTTTAACCATAACCATAATCTTAACTTTAACCCTCAGCGTATCCCAACACTGAACCTAACACAAATTCTAACACTAAATCTAACACTAACCCTAATGCTAATGCTAACCCTAACCCTAACCCTAACCTTAATCCTAACCTAATTCTAACCATAATTTTAACCTTAACACAAATCCTAACTGAAACCATAAACCTAAACTTAACCCTAACCCTAACCCTATCAAAAACCCTAACACAACCCTAAAACTAAAACTAATCCTAACCCTAAACCTAATCCTAACCCTAACCCTAACCCTAACAATAACACTAACTCTTTTATATACTAACCCTAGCCCTAACCCTTACCTTAACCCTAACACTAACCCTAACACTAACCCTAGACTTAACCCTAACTTGATGTCTTACCCTAATTCTACAACTAACCCTATCAGCAATAGTAACTGTAACCCTACACTAAACCTAACCCTAACCCTGAACCTAAACCTAACCAAAACTCTAATACTAACCCTAACACTAAACACTAGACCTAATGAAAACCTTAACCCTAACACTAATCCTAACCCTATCCCTAACCCTAACACTAACACTAAACCAACCCTTACCCTAACCTAACACTAACACTAACTCTAACACTAACCCTAACACTAAACCTAACCAAAACACTAATACTAACCCTAACAAACCCTAAATTTAACTGTAAGCCTAACATTAACACTAACACTAACTCTAACAGGAACTCTCACCCTAAAACTAACACTAACCCTATCCCTAACCCTAACTCTGAACTTAAACCTAAATTTAAATCTAACCCTAACACTAACCTTAACCCTAAACCTAAACCAAACCCTAACCCTAACCCTAATCTATCACTAACTCTAACCTTAATTCTAAACCTAACCCTAAACCTAAACCTAACACTAACCCTAAATCTACACATCCATAACCCTAATCCAAACCATTTCCCTAACCTAACCCTAACACTAACCCTAACACTAAAACTAAATTAACACTAATCATAGTCCTAAAACTAACAATATTTTTAACCTAACCCTAACCCTAACTCTAACCTAAGCCAAATACTAACATTAACACTAACAATAATGCTAAACCTAACAATAACGCAAACCTATCTCTAATCCTAACCCAAACTGTAATCCTAACCCTAACCCTTATTCTAACATGAACCCTAACCCCAACCCTAACCCTAACAATAATCCTAACACTAACAGGAACGTTAATTCTAACCCAATTCCTAACCTGAACACAAACCGTACACCAAATGAAAAATCTATACCAAATCAAACCCTACCCATAACCCTTATGTAACATTAACACTAACCCTAACATTAATTCTAACACCACCCGCAACACTATCACTAAATCTAACCATAAACATAACGCTAAACCTAACATTAACCCTAAACATAACCCCAAACCTAACCCTAACCCTAACTTTAAACCTAATCCTACAGTAAGCCTAACCATAACCCTAACACAAACCCTAAACCTAATCCTAATTTTAATCCTTACCCTAACCATAACACAAATCATAATCCTAAACCTAACCTTAACCCTATCCCTAACCTTAAACCTATCCCAAACTCTAAGCCTAACACTAACCCTCACCCTAACCCTTACCCTAAGACTAACACTAACACTAAACCTAACAATAACCTAACACTATACCTAACCCTAATCCTAAACCTAACCATAACACTACCTCTAACCCTAACCCTAACTCTAACACTAACAATAAAATTAATCTTAAACCTACCACTATCCCTAACGCTAACACTAACACTAACCCTAACACTAAACTAACCCTAACACTAACCATAAACCTAACCCTTAACGAACCCTAACCTAAACCTAACACTATTGCTAACCCTAACCCTAAACCTAAACTTAACCATAACCCTAACCCTAACACTAACTCTAAACAAAACCTAAACCAAACATTAATATTAATACAACCCTAACCCTAACCCTACCCATTTAATCTAACCCTAACCCTAACCCTAACATTTATTCTAACTGTAACACTAACCCTAAACCTAACCCTACAACGATGACTGATCTTAAAACAAACCCTAAAGCTAACACTAACCCTAACCCTAATCTTAACCCTAACCCTAACACTTTCTTAAACCTAACCCTTACCCTAACACTAAACGTAACCCTAAACCTATCCCTAACCCTAACACTAACCTTAAAACTTACCCTAACCCTTTCACTAACACTAACCCTAAAACTAACACTAAACCTCACCATAAATGTAACCCTAACCCTAACACTTACTCTAAACCCAACCCTAACACTAATCCTAAACTTAATTCTAACACTAACCCAAAGAGTAATCCTAACCCTAAACCTAAACCTAACTTTAACACTAACCTTACCATAATCCTACACTTAACCCTAACACTAACCCTAACCCTATCTCTAACACGAACCCTAAACCTTATCCTAATCATAACCCTAACACTAACCCTAACCATAATTCTAACACGAAACCTACGCCTAATCCTAACCTTAACCCTAAAACTAACCCACACCCTAACCTTAACCCTAACAGAAACCCTTAAACTAATGCTAACCCTAACACAAATACTAACCAAACCATAACCCTAATCCTAACCTAACCCTAAAACCTATCTAAAACTAATCTTAAACCTAACCTTAACACTAACCTAAACACTAGCCCTAACCCTAACCCTATAACTAACCTAACCCTAAAGCTAAACCTAACACTAACCCAACCCTAAACCTAACCCTAATTCTAACTCTTATCTTAATCATAACCTTAATGATAACCTTAACCCTAACCCTAACACAAATCCTAACCCTACCAAAAGCTCACCCTAACACTAACCCTAATTCTACCCATAAAGCTAACCCTAACCCTAACTCTAAAACTAACCCTAACCCTAACCTGAACCCTACGCCTAAACCTAACCCTATCAAAAACACTAACCCAAACCCTAACACTAAACCTTACACTAACCCTACCACTAAACCAAATACTAAACCTAAACTTAAGCTTTACCCTAATCTTAACTGTAACCCTAAGCCTAACCCAAACCCTAACCCTAACACAAATCCTAACAGAAAACCTAACACTAACCCTAAAACTAACCCTAACCCTAACACTAACACTAACCCTATCCCTAACCCTAACCCTGTCTCTAACCCTAACATTAACCCTAACACTATCCTTACCCTAATCCTATCCTAACCCTAACACTCAACTAATCCTAACCCTAAACCTAACAATAACCATAACCCTAAACCTAACACTAATTCTAAACCTAACTATAACCCTAACCCAAACACTAATGCTATCCCTAACGGTAACTGTAACCCTAACCCTAAAACTAACTGAAACTGCAACTCTAAACCTAAATTTAATCCTAACAGTAACCCAACCCTAACCTTAACCCTATCCCTAACACTATCCCTAATCCTAACCTTACCCCTAAACCCATCCATTACCCTAAGCCAAACACTCTCCTTAATGCTAACCTAGTCCTAACACTAATCCTTAGCCTATCCCAAACCCTAATTCTTTTACTATTCCTAACCCTCAGCCTCATTCCTGCTCTAGCCTTAACCCAAAACCTGACCCTTATTTTGACCCTAACACTAACCCTAAATCTAAACCTGACACTAACCCTAAACTGGACCATAACTCTTCCCCTACCAGTAAACTTATACCTTAACCTAACAGTAACACTAGCACTAGACCAAACCTAATCCTAAATTGAGTCATAAATCTGGCCCTAGCCCTAAACAAAAACCTTGAACTAGCCCTAACAATAACCCTTAACCTAACACAAAGACTAACACTATGCCTAGACCCAACACTATTCCTAATTCTTCCCCTAATCCTAACCCAAACACTGATTCTTATTCTAACACAAACTCATAGCTCTAAACCTTATCCTAACCCAAAATCTAACCCTAATACTAGACTTATTCATAACCCTAACCCTAAAACTAGCCATTAATATAACCCGTAGCCCTAATGCTAGCCATCAACATCACACAAACCTAGCCCTTATCCTAGCCTTAAACCTTAGCCCTAATTGTAACTCTAACCATAACACTAGACCTAACCCTAACCCTAACCCTCGACCTAGTCCTAAACCTAGGTCAAACTCTCACCTTTTCCCTAATCATAATACTAACCCTAACCCTAACCCTAGCAATGACTCTAACCCTAACCCTCGCCCTAGACCTAAACCTAGCTCAAACCCTAACACTTATCCTAAATAGAAACCTGACACTAACCCTAGGAATAACCCTAACCCTATCCATAAACTTAACCTTAACCCTAGCCATAAATGTAGCTCTAATCCTATCCATTACCTTAAAGGTAAACCTAAACCAAATGTTAACCCTAGGCCTAACGCTAACCCTATCACTATCAATAACCATATACATTACTCTAAACATAACCTGAATCCTAAACCTAACCCTATCCATTATCCAAATTCTAAACCAAACACTAATGCTAATACAAGCCTTAACCCTAAACCTTAACCTAAACCAAACCATACCCGGACCCTGACCATAATAAAACACCTAGCTCTGTACCTGACCCTTGCCCTAAACCTAACCCTTACACTAGACCTAGGCATAACCTAAGCATAAAACTACCACTTACTTTGAACCTAGACCTGACATTAGCCCTACCCCTAATCTTAGCCTTATCCCTAACGCATACCCTCATCCTGGCACTAAACCTAGCCTTAATCCTAACCCGAATTCTAACCCTAGCCCTAAATCAAATTCTAACCCGAACCCTAGCTATAAACCTAGCTATAACACACTTCCCCTAAATCTAACCCTAACCCTAACCCTAACTATAACCCTAGCCCTAACCCTAGGCCTAACCATAACACCAACCTTAGCGCCAATCCTAGCCCTAATTTAGCACTAACCCTAAACCTACCCCTAACTCTAGCTCAAAGAATAACTCTAATTGCACCCCAGTCCTATTTCTAGTTCTAACCCTATCCGTTACTGTAACCCTAACACTAGCCCTAACCTTACCCTAATGCAGGCCCTAGCCCTAAATCTAACCATAACAAGAAATCTAAGCCTAAACCTCATCCTACCACTAGCCCTAACACTATCGCTAATCCTAAAACTAGCCCTATTCCTAGCCCTTGCTCTAAAGCAAAACTGAGCCATAGCCCTAACCTAACCCTAGCCTAATGGAAATGCTAGACCTGACATTAGCCCTATCCCTAATTCTTACCCTAAACCTAACACAAAGCCTAACCCTACACCTAGCTTTAATCCTAGCCCTGATTCGAGTCCTATCCCTAACCCTGATCAGTAACACTGATCCTGACTCTGACCCTAACACTAACCCTATCTCTAATCATCTCCCTAAACCTAAACCTAATCTAAACACTAAACCTTGACCTAGTCCTAATGCTATCTCTAATCATAACCCTAGTTCTTACATTAGCCATAGTCCTTCACTAGCCCTAACCTAACTCAAAACCTAGCCCTAATCTGAGCCCTAATTCTAGATTTAATCGTAGCCCTAACCCTATCCCTAGCCCTAACACTTAACCTAAACCTAACCCGAAACCTAAACCTTGTCCTAACCCGAAACCTAAACCGAACCATGCCCTATTCCTAACGATAACACTAGCCCTCAACCTAGATATAATTTTATCCATTACTCTAACTATAACCCTAAGCAAATTCTAACCCTAGACCTAACCCTAACCATAGCCCTAACATATCCATAACCCTAGTCCTAACTGTAGCTCTAATTCTATCCATTACCTGAACCATATATTTAACCAAATTCTATCACTAGGCCTAACTCTCACCCTATACCTTACCTTAACCCTGTCCATTATACTAAACCTAACCTGAACCTGAAACCTAACCATATCCATTACACTAACCCTAATGCTAATTTTAGCCCTAAACCTAAACCTTAACTTAACCCATACCTTAATCCAGACTCTGACCCTAATAATACCCCTAGCTGTAAACCTGACCCTAACCCTCAATGTGACCCTTACAATAGATCTGGTCATAAACTTAAACCTAAAATTATCCCTTACCATAAGCCTAGAACTGACATTAGCCATAGACCTAATCCTAACCCTAACCCTAACACAAACACTACCAATAATCCTAGCCCTAACACTAGCCTTAATCCTAATCCTAACCTTAACCAGAGCCTTAATTTTATCCCATGCCCTAGCCCAAAATGTAGGTGTAACATCATAACTTACCCTAACCCTAACGCTAACCCTAACACTAACCCTAATTCTAGGCCAAAATCTAACACTAACCCTAGGGCTAATCCTAGCCCTAAATTAACCCTAATCCTAAACCTAATCCTATCCGTAGCCCTAAGACAAACTCTAGCTTTTGCCCTAGCCCATTCCCTAGTTCAAAACCTATCCCTTACCATAACCCAAAGCATAGCCTATCCCTAGCCCCAACCCTAACACTAAACATCATCCAAGCCCTAAACTTGGTTGTAAACCCTAACCTTAAGCCCAAACCTCACCCTAACACTAGCCCTAAACTTAATGCTAATTGGAAAACTAGCTCTAACCCTACCCTAGCCCTAAAACAACACCGAGCCATAATCCTAACCCTAACTGTTTACCTAAACCAAACTTTTACCTTACACCTATCACTAAACTTAGCCCTAATTTGAGTCCTAACCCTAACCATAGAAATAACCCTGACCCTTACTGGGACCCTAACACTAACCCTACCTCTAAACATTTCCCTAATGCTAACCCTAGAACTAGCCCTAATCAAAAATCCAGTTCTCTCTTTAGCCATAGCTCTAATGCTAACACAAATCCTAGCCTAATCCTAGCCCTTACTCTAACCCTAACCCTAACCCTACCTCTAAACCTATCCCATATACTAAGCCAAACCCTCACCCTAATATTACTCTAGTCTTAAACATAATCCTTAGCCTACCCCAAACCCTAACCCTATTACTAGTCCTAAACCTATCCCTCAATCTAGCTTTAACCCTAATCCTAATGCTGACCCTTATTCTGATCCTAACACTAACCCTAGATCTAAACCTGACCCTAACCCTAAACCGAACCCTAACATTACCCTTACCGGTAAACCTACACTTAAACCTAATAGTAACACTAGCACTAGACCAAACCTAATCCTAAATAGAGTCATAAATCTAGCCTAAGCCCTAAAAAAACCTAGCACTAGCCATAACAACAATCCTTAACCTAATGTAAAGACTAAACCTATCACTAGACCAAATGCTAGTCCTGATTGTGACCTTAACCATAAAACTAATCCTAACCCAATAATGACCATTAACCTTATAGAAACCCTAGCTCTAAACCTTATCCTAAACCAAAACCTAACCCTAACATAGACTTACCCATAACCCTGAACCTAACACTAGCCATAAACATTGCCCATAGCCCTAATGTTAGCCCTAAACATTACACAATACCTAGCCTTTATCATAGCCCTAAACCTAGCCCTAATCATAAACCCAAACATAACCTTAGACCTAACCCTAAGGCTAACCCTCTCCCGATGCTTAACCCTAGATCAAACTATAATCCTTAGCCTAAAGATAACCCTAACCCTAAACCAAACCCTAGCCATGACTCAAACCCTAACCCTCAACCTAGCCCTCATCCTAGCTCAAATGCCTACACTTACCCTAAACATAACCCTAACATTAACCCTAGGCCTAACCCTAAACCTAACACTAAACCTAACCGTAAACCTAGCCCTACCTTAGCTCTAACCCTATCCATTACCTTAAAGATAAGCCTAATCCAAATGATATCCCTATGCCTAACGATAAACCTATCACTAACACTAACCCTATCTATTACCCTAAAATTAACCGGAGCCATAAACCTAATTCTATCCATTACCCTATCCGTAACCCTAACCCTAAAGCTAATTCAATCCTTAACCCTAAAACTTAACCTAAACCAAACCCTACCAAGAACCTGACCCTAATAATACACCTAGCTTTAAACCTGACTCTTACCTAAACCTAACCCTTACACTAGACCTAACCGTAACCTAAACCTAAAACTAACACTAACCATAAATCTAGAACTGACATTAGCCCTATCCCTAATCCTAGTCCTAGCCCTAACAGAAACCCTCATCCTAGCACTAAACATAGCCTTAATCCTAACCCTAAACCCTCATCCTACCACTAATCATAGCCTTAATCCTAACCCTAACTCTAACCCTAATTCTAAACCCTCGCCCTAGCCCTAAACCTAGCAATAACTTCATTCCTTCCTCTAACCCTAACCCTAACCCTAGGCCTAACCAAAACACTAACCCTAGCACTAAATCTACCCCTAATTTAGCCCTAACCCTAAACCTAACCCTAACCTTAACCCTAAGACTAACTCTAACTCTCTCCCTGGCCCAATTTCTAGTTCTAACTCTATCCGTTAATAATCCTAACAGTAGCTCTATCCTTAGTCCTAAACCTAGCCATATCCCTAAACCTAGATCTAACCATAACAGTAACCCTAAGCCTAAACCTCACCATACCACTAGTACCAACACTATCACTAATCCTAAAGGTAGCCCTAGCTGTAAAACAAAACTGTGACAAAGCCCTAATGCTAAACCTAACCAAACCATAATCCTAGACTTAACATTAAACCTATCCCTAATTCTTACTCTAACACTTACACAAACCCTAACCCTACACCTAGCTTTAACCCTAGCCCTAATTTGAGTTTATCCCTAACTCTGATAAGTAACTCTGATCTTGATTCTGATGGTAACAGGAACCCTATCTCTAATTATCACCCTAAAGCTAAACCTAATCAACATACTAGATTTATACATAATGCTAAATTTAACACTAGCCCTAATCATAACCCTAGTTCTAACATTAGCCTGAGTCCTAAATAGCCCTAAACTAACACAAAACCTAGACCTAATCAGAGCCATGACGCTACCTTTAAACCTAGCCCTAACCCTAACCCTAGCCCTAACACTTAACCTAAACCTAACTATAAACTTAAACCTTGTCCTAACCCAAAATCTAACCCAAACCATAGCCCTAAACCTAACCATAATCCTAGCCCTATCTCTAGCTCTAATCTTATCCATTAACCTAACCATAAAACGAACCAAATTCTAACACTAGGCATAACCCTAACCAAAGCTCTAACCTAACCATAACCCTAGTCTTAAATGTAGCTATAATCCAAACTATTACCCTAACCATAACCCTAGCCGAATTCTATCCCTAGGCCTAAACCTAACCCTATCCCTAACCCTAAACCTGTCCATAACTCTAATTCTAAACTTAACCCTAAACTTAACAGTATCCATTACCCTAACCCTAACACTAACCCTAATGCTAATTTGAGCCCTAAGCCTAATCCTTAACCTAACCCATACCCTAACCCTGACTCTGACCCTAATAATACCCCTAGCTGTAAACCTGACCCTAAACTTCAACCTAACAATTACAATAGACCTGGCCATAATCTTTAGCCTAAAACTATCCCTAACCATAACCCTAGACCTGACATTAGCCATATCCCTAATCCTAGCCCTAACCTTAATACAAATCCTATCCCTAATCCTATCCCTAAGCCTAGCCTTAATCCTAACCCTAACATTAACACTAGCCCTAACCCTAATTTTATGCTTTGCCCTAGCCCTAAATGTAGCTGTAACATCATACCTTACCCTAACCATAATGCTAACCCTAACTCTAGCCCTAAACCTAGGCCTAAACCTACCACTAACCATAGCTCTAATCTAGCCCTAATTTAGCCCTAACCCTAAACCTAACACTGTGCCTAGCCCTAAGACTAACTCTAACTCTCACCCTATTCCTATTCCCAGTTCTAAACCTATTGGTTACCATGACCCAATTCCTAACCATATCCCTAACCCCAAGCCTAGCCCTAACCTTCACCCTAGCCCTAAACCTGGATCTAACCCTAACCTTTAGCCTAAAGCTCACTCAAAAACTAGCCCTAACCCAAATGATACTTGGAAAACTAGCCCTAACACTACCCCAGCCCTAAAACAAAATCAAGCCATAACCCTAACCCCAATCCTTAACCTAAACCAAACACTAACCCTACACCTAGCCCTATATTTAGTCCGAACTTGAGTCCCAACTCTAACCCTAGAAGTAACCCTGACCCTTACTCAGACCCAAAAGTAACCCTAGCTCTAAACATTGACCTAACGCTAACACTAGAACTAGCCCTAATCAGAATTCTACTTCTTTCATTAGCTGTAGCCCTAATGCTAACACAAATCCTAGCCCTATTTTGAGCCCTAAACATAGGTTTAACCCGAACCCTAAACCTAACCCTAACCCTAACCCTAACTCTATTTCTAACCCTATCCCTTACCCTAAGCCAAACCCTCACCCTAATGCTACCCTAGTCCTAACCATAACCCTTAGCCTACCTCAAACCCTATCTCTTTTACTAGCTCTACCCTAGCCCTAACCCTAACTCTAACCCTGACCTTATTCTGACCCTAACACTAACCCTAGGTTTAAACCTGACACCCTGAAGCAAACCCTAAACCAACCCCTACTGGTAAACTTATACCTAAACCTAACAGTAACACTAGCACTAGACCAAACCTAATACTAAGTAGAGTCATAAATCTAGCCTTAGCCCTAAAGAAAAAACCTAGCACTAGCCCTAAAGCAAACACTAACCCTATCCTTAGACCTAACTCTAGTCCTAATTCTGGCTTTCACCTTAAACCTAACTCTAACCTGAACACTGACCCTAACAGTAACACTAAACCTAGCTCTAAACCTGAACCTAACCCAAAACCTAAACATAACACTAGATATAGCCATAACTCTAACCCGAAAACTAGCTCTAATCAGAAACATATATCTTACATTACATGTAGCCTTAACCCTAGGCCTAAACCTAACACAAAACCTAGCCATAATCTGAGGCTTAAGCCTACCCTAAGCATAACCATAATCCTAAATGTAGCCCTAACCCTAACCCTTGCCTTACACATAACCCTAGCTGAAAGCATAATCCTTAGCCTAAACATAACCCTAGACTTATTCCTAAACCTAAACCTAACCAGAGCCCTAATCCAAACCTTAACCCTAGCACTAACCCTAGCTGTAACCTAACATTATCCTAACCCTACCCCTAACCCTAATAACAACCCTAGACCTAAACCTAACCCTATCTCTAACCCTAATCATAAACCTAAACCTCGACCTAACCCTAAACCTAAACCTTGCCATAAACTTAACTGTAACCCTTACCATAAATCAAAACTAAACCTATCCCTAAACCTAGATTTAACCATAACCTAAACTTAACCCTAAACCTAATCTTTCATCTAATCCAATACATTACTCTAAAACTAACCCTAACCTTAAGGAAAACCCTAGCCCTAATCCCAAACATAACCATAACCATAACCATAACCATAACCCAGACCTAACAATAAACATAACACTCCCCCTAGCCCTAACCATAGCTTAATCCCTAACCTTTACCCTAACCCTAACACTAGCCCTAGCCCTATCCATAACGCTAACTCTAGCCCTAACCCTAACACTAAACCTAGCCCTTATCCTAGCCCTAATTTAGCCCTATTCCTCACCCTAACCCTAACCCTAACACTAGAATTAAGACTAACTATAATTCTTACACAAGAGCTATCCCTACTTCTAACCCTAAACCTTACCATAAACCTAACCCAAGCTCTAAAACTAGTCATAACCCTTGCACTATCCTTAGCTCTAGTACTAACTCTAGATCGAAACCTATCTCTAAAACTAACCCTAACCTGATGCCTCAGCCTAACCTTGAAACTAGCTCTAACCCTAATGCTAATGCTAAAATTAGCCCTAACCCTAGCCCTAGCCCTAAAAAATACCGAGCCTTACCCCTAACAGTAACTCTTACCCTAGACCAAACACTAACCCTACACCAGCCCTAACCCTATCCTTAATTTGAAACCTAACAGTAACCCTAAACATAAACATGACCCTGACTCATATCCAAACACTAAACCTAGCTCTAAATATCACCCTAATTTTAAACCTAACCTTAACACTGGGCCTAGCCCTAATCGTAACCCTAGTTCTTACAATAGCCATAACCATACACTCGCCCTAACCCTAATACAAAACTAGCCCTAATAAAAGCCCTAACACGAGCTTTAATCCTAAACCTAACCATAATTCTGGTTCTAACCCTAGCTCTAACCCTATCCCATACCCTAAACCAAACCCTCACCCTAATTCTAACCATATTCTTAGAACTAATCCTTAGCCTAACCAGAACCATAATATTATAACTAGTCCTAACTCTAGCCTTCATTCTAGATCTAACCATAACCCAAACCGTACCTTATCCCTGACCAGTATTCTTACCCTAACACTAATCTTAGATCTAAATCTAAACCTAACTCTAAACTGAAACCTAACACTAGCCCTACTGGTAACCTTATACCTAAACCTAACCCTAATACTAGAACTAGACTTAAACCTAATCCTAAGTCTAGCCATAACTATAGCTCTAGACTTAAAGACAAACTAGACCTAGCCTTAACAATAACCCTTAACCTAACCAAAACTCTAACCCTACCTCTAGACCTAACCCTAGTCCTAATTCTGGCTTTAACACTTACCATTACCCTACACGAACACTGTCCTGACACTAACACTAAGCCTAGCTCTAAAATTCACCCTAAACCTAACTAACCCTAAAACTACACCTAGCCCTAGCATTAATCACAAAACTAGCCCTAATCATTACACTAGTTCTTATATTAGCCATAACTCTAACCTATCACAAAAGTTAGCCCTAATCTAAGCCCTACCTTAGCTTTAACCCTAAAGATAACTCTAACAATAACCCTAGCCCTAACCATAACCCTAAGCCTAATTCTAGACCTAATTCTAACCATAACCATAGCCCTAACCCTAGCTCTAACCCTATTCATTACCTTAATATTACTATAATCCTTATGCTAACCCTAGGCAGAACCCTATTCCTAGCACTAGCCTTAACCCTGTCCATTAACCTACACCTAACCTGAACCCTAAACCTAACTGTGTCATTACCCAATCCCTAAATATAAGACAAATTTGAACTCTAAACCTAAAACTTAACTTAACCCAAACCCTAAACTTTACCCTGACTCTAATAATACCCATAGCTCCAAACCTGACCCTAACAAGAAACTTAAACTTTATAACAGACCTAGCCATAAACCTAACCCTAAAACTATCCATAACCATACCCTAGACCTGACATTAGCCTAGCTCTAATCCTAGCCCTAACCCTAATACAAAACTTAACCCACATCCTAGCTATTAACCTCACTTAATCATAACCCTAACCCTAACGTTATCCCTAACCTTAAATCTAAATCTCACCCTAGTCCTAAAATAAGCTATATTCCCATCCCTTACCCTAAACTTAACACTACCCCTAGCCATAACCCTAGGCCTAACCCTAACATTAACACTAACCCTGGTCCTAATCCTAGTCCAAATTTATCCATATCCCTAACACTAACCCTAGCCCTAAGACTAACTCTAACTCTCACACTAGCCCTATACCTAGTTCTAAACCTATCCCTTAACATCACTATACACCTAGCCCTAAACCTAGCCCTACCCTAGCCCTATACTTAGCCCTATCTCAAAACCTAGAACTCAACCAAACTCTAAATTTAACCCTAACCCTAAGACTAAATCTAACCATAACTCTACTCTTATCACTAATCCTTACCCTAAGCTTAAATCTCAAACTTACACTAGCCCTAACTCTAAGACTAATCTTAAAACTAGCCCTAACTCTACCCCTAGCCCTAAAACTAAACTGAGGCATAGCCCTAAACTTAACCCTTATCCTAAACCAAACCAAACCCTAACCCTACACCTAGCCCTAACCCTATCACTAATTATAGTCTAACCCTAACCCGAAAACTAAGCCTGACCCTGACTCTGACCCTAACACTAACCCTGGCTCTAAACATCATTATCACCATAAACCTAACCTTAAAACTAGTCCTAGACCTAACTCTAACTCTATAACTAGCTGTAATCATAAATCTACTTCATACATTAGTGGTAGCCTTACCCCTAGCCCTAAACTAACCCAAAACCTACCATTACTCAGAGTCCTAAACCTAGCTTTAACCCTAAACTTAAACCTAACACTTACCCAAACACTAGGTTTAATCCTATACATAACCCTAGCCCTAACCTTAGGGCTAACCCTATCCATTACCCTAATGATAACTCTAACCCTTCTGATAACCCTAGGCCTAACCCTAACCCTATACATTACACTAAACCAAACCTAAACCATAAACCTAACCCTGTCATTACCCTAACCCTAAATCTAACACTAATTCGAGCCCTGCACCTAAACACTAACTTAACCCAAACCCTAGTCCTGACCCTGATTCTAAAAATAACCCTAGATCTAAACCTAACCCTAACCAAAAACCTAACCCTTACACTGGACCAAGCCATAAACCTAACACTAAATCTATCCCTAAATGTAATCCTAGACCTGACATTAGCCATAGCCCTAATACTGTTCCTATCTAAAACAAATCCTAGTCCTCATCGTAGCCCTAAATATAGCCTTAATCATAACCCTAACCCTAACCCTAGTTCTAACCCTAATATTAACATTCACATTGCCCTAAACCTAGCTATAACCACATCCTTAGCCTAAACTAAACCCTAACTCTAACCCTAACCCTAATGGTAACCCTTGCCTTATTCTTAGCCCTAGCACGAATGCTAGATCAAAACTTAACTCTAAATACAACCCTAACTTGATGCCTAAGTGTAATCCTAAAACTAGCCCTAACTCTAGCCCTAACATAACCCTAGCCATAATTTAAGCTTATCCCTAAACCTAACCCTAACCCTAGCCCTAAGACTAACTCTAACTCTCATACTAGCCCTATCACTCATTCTAACCCTGTCCCTTACCATAACCATAACCCTAGCCCTAACTCTTGTACTAACCATTGCCCTATCCTTATCTCTAGAATTAACCTTAGGCAAAACATAACTCTAAGTCTAGCACTAACTCAAAGCCTAAGTCTACCCCTAACACTAGCCCAAACCATAATACTAATACTCAAATGAGCCCTAACAATATTCCTATCCCTAAAACAAAACCAAGCCATAGTTCTAACCCTAACCATTAACCTAAACCAAACCCTAACCTTACACCTAGACCTAACCCTGGCCCTAATTATAGTTGGAAACCAAACCCTAAAACTAACCCTGAACCTGACACTGACCTTAACTCTTCTAGCTCTAAAATATCACCCTAACCCTAAAACTAATCCTACCACTAAAGCTAGCACTAAACCCCTAAAACTAGCCCTAATTGTAAACCTAGTACTTACATTAGCAGGAATCCTAAGCCTAGCCCTAACATAACCCCAAACCTGGCCCTAATCTGATCCCTAATCCTAGCTTTAAACCTAACCTTACCCTAACACTAGCCCTAATTGTGACCATAAGTCTTAACTTTAAACTGATCTCTAGCTCTATCCATTACCATAACCATAACCCTAACCATAGTGATTATGCTAGGCATACACCTAACCCTATCCTGAATCCTAACACTTCCATTATGCTAAACCTAACCTGAATCCTAAATCTAACCCTATCATTACACTAACCCTAATCCTAAAACTAATTTAAGCCCAAACTTGAAAACTTAACCTATCCCAACCCTAACCCAGACCTTGAATCTAATAATACCCCTATCTCTAAACTTGAACATAACCCAACACCTAACCCTTAGCCTAGAGGTAGCCATAAACCTAATCCTAAAACTATCTTTAACCATAATTCTGGCCCTTAAATTAGCCCTAACCCTAATCCTAGCCCTAACCCTAAAAACACACCTAGCCCTCATCCTAGCCCTAAACCTAGCCTTAATCATAATCCTAACTCTAGCCCTACACCTAACCTTAATTCTAACCCCCATCCTACCTCTAAACCTAGCTATAATGTCATCCCTTACCCTAAATTTAAATCTAACCCTATCCCTAACAGTAGGCTTAAGCTAAACACAAAATCTAGCCCTAATCCTAGCCCTAATTTAGCTCTATCTCTAACCCTATCCTGACCCTAGCCCTAAGACTAACTCTAACTGTTGCTCTAACCCTATCCCTAGTTCTATCCCTATCCGCTACCGTAAACCTAACACTAGCCCTAACACTTGCCCTAAAGTTGTTCCCAGCCCTAACCCTAACTCTAAATCTAAACTTAAACCTAACCTTAAGCCTAACACTAACACTAGCGCTAACTTTAATGCAAATCGTTAGACTAGCCCTAACCCTAATCCTAGCAGTGAACAAAAACTGAACAATAGCCTTAACCCTAAACCTTAACTTAAACCAAACAAGAACACTACACTTAGACCTAAACCTATCCCTAATTCGAGTCCTAAGCCTCACCTTAAAACTAATCCTGACCCTGAATCATACCCTAACATTCACCCTAGATCTAAACATTGCCCTAAACTCAAACTGAACACTAACATTAACAATGGCCCTAATTCGAGTCTTAATGCTAACCATAAAACTAACCGTGACTTTGACTCTATCCTAACAAGAACCATAGCTATAAATATTACCCTAACCTTAAACCTAACCCTAGCACTCAACCTACCCCTAACCCTAACCCTAAAACTAACCCTAATGGTAACCCTAGTTCTTACATTAGCCATTGGCCTATTCCTAGCCCTAACCTTAACACAAAAACTAGTCCTAAACTCCACCCTCAACCTAGCTTTAACTCTAACTCTAACCCTAACCATAGCCCTAACCCTAGAACTAAATCAATCCCTTACCCTAAGCGAAACCCTAACCCTAAGATAAACCCTAGACCTATCCCTAGTTCTTAGACTAACCAAAACCCTAACCCTATTAATAGTCCTAACTCTAGCCTTCATTTTAGCTCCAACACTATCCCAAAACCTAACCCTAACTCTGACTATTATTCTGACAATAACACTAAACCTAGATCTAACCCTAACCTCAATCCTAACCCAAAATTCACCATAATCCTATCCCTAGACCTAACTCTGAACTTATCTCTCAGCCTAGCCCTAATCATAGCTCAGAACTTAATCCTTTTACTAAACATAACCATAAACCTAATCCTAGTTCTAACCCTCACCTTAACCCTAACACAAGACCTAATCCTAACCATAACCCTAGCCCTAAACTTAACTCTAACTGTATCCATTACCCTAAAAATCACCCTTACAATAATGCTAACCCTAGGCTTAACCCTAACCCTATCGCTTTCCCTAAATCTATCAATTATCCAAAACCTACCTTGAACCCTAAACCTAACCCAATGATTATGCTAAGACTGTAGTGTTAACTAATGATAATTCGAGCCTTAACCTATCTCAAACCTAAACCCTATCACTGACCGTGACCCTAATAATTCCCCTAGCTATAAACCTGACTCTTAGCCTACCTAATTCTTACACGAGATCTAGCCATAAACCTAACCCTAAAACTATTTTTAAACTTAACCCTAGACCTGATATTAAACCTAGCCTTAATCCTAGTCCTAAACCTAACACAAACCCTAGCCCTTATCTTAGCCCTAAACATAGCCTTAATTTTATCCCTAACCCAAACCCTAGGCCTAACCCTAACACTAAACCTAGCCCTAATCTTAGCCCTAATTTAGCCCTATCCTTAACCCTATCCCTAAACCTAACTCTACCTCAAAGTCTAACTCTAACTCTCACCCTAATCCTAACCCTAGTTCTAACTCTATCCCTTACTAGAACCCTAATCCTAGTCCTAACCCTTGGTGTAACCCTAGACCTATTCATAGCCCTGGCCATAACCCTAGATCTAACCCTAACTATAAATCTAACCCTAAACCTAAGCCTAAACCTAAACCTAAACCTAACACTATCCCTAATGCTAAAACTAATCCTAAAACTAGCTCTAACTCTAGCTCTAGCCCTAAAACAAAACCGAGTCATAGACATAACCCTAACCCTTAACCTAAACCAAACCCTAACTCTACATCTAGATTTAACCATATCCCTAATTCTAGTCCTAATTCTAACCAAAAAACTAACCCTGACCCTGAATCTGACTCTGACCCTAACACTAACCCTGGCTCTAAACATCATCATCACCGTAAACCTCAACCTAACACTATTCCTAGCCCTAACTCTAATCCTATAACTAGCACTAATCATAACACTACTTCATATATTAGCCGTAGCCTTAACCCTAGCCCTAACCTAACCCAAAACCTAGCCTTAATCCAAGTCCTAAACCTAGCTTTAACCCTAAACTTAAACCTAACCCTAATCCCAAACTAGCGCAACTCCTATACATAACACTAGCCCTAACCTTAGGTCTAAACCTATCCATTACCCTAACAATAACCCTAACCCTTAAGCTAACCCAAGGCCTAACCCTAACCCTATACATTACAGTAAACCAAACCTAAACCCTAAAACTAACCCTGTCATTACCCTAAACCTAAACCCTACCTATACCAAACCTTAACACTGGCACTGATGCTAAAAATAACCCTAGATATAAACCTGAATCTTACCCTAAACCTTACACTTACACTGGACCAAGCCATAAATCTAACACTAAATCTAGCCCTAACTGTAACCCTAGACCTGACATTAGCCCTAGCTCTAATACTATCCCTAACCCTAACACAAAACCTAAACCACATCCTAGCCATAAACTTAGTTTTAATCATAACCCTAACACTAACTCTAGCCCTAACCCTAATAATAAACCTTTCCCTAGGCATAAACCTAGATAAAACCACATCCCTTACCCTAAACTTAACCCTAACCCTTGTCATCACAATTGCCCTATCCTTAGCCCTAGCTTAAACACTAGATCGAAACCTAACTTTAAATCTAACCCTAACTCGATGCCTAAGCCTAAAACTAGCCTTAACCCTGATGCTAGTTCTAAAACTAGCCCTAACCCTAGCCCAAACACTAACCCTAGCCGTAATTTAGCCCTATCCCTAACCCTAACCCTAACCCTAGCCCTACGAATAACTCTAACTCTCACACTGGCCCTATCACTCATTCAAATTCTATCCCTTCTCATAAACCTAAACCTATCCCAAATCCTAGTTCTAACCTTTTCCCTATCCTTAGTCCTACCACTAACCTTAGATAAAAACCTAACTCTGAATTTAACCCTAAACCCAAGCCTAAGCCTAAATCTAAGACTAGCCCTAACCAAAACACTAATCCTAAATATTACCCTAACCCTAACCCTAGCCCTAAAACCAAACCAAGCCAAGCTCTAACCCTAACCCTTAACCTAAACCAAGCCCTAACCCTACACTTAGCCCTAACCCCAGCCCTAATTCGAGTTTTAAGCCAAACCCTAAAACTAACCTTGACCCTTATTCTGACCAAACACTAACCCGAGGTCTAAACATCACCCTAACCCTAAACCTAAACCTAACAGTAAACCTAGCCCTAAAACACTAAAATTAGCCATAATCATAACCCTAGTACTTACATTAGCCATAATCCTAATCCTAGCACTAACTTAACTCAAAACCTAGCCCTGATCATAACCATAACCCTAACCCTAATCTGATTTCTAACTTTATCCATTACCATAACCATAACCCTAAACATAATGCTAATTTCAGCCCTAACTTTAAACCTTAGCCTATCCCAAACCCTACACCAGAATTTGACCCCAATAATACCCCTAGCTCTAAACCTGATGCTAACTCTTTCCTAACCCTTACACTAGTCATACCCATAATTCTAACCCTAAAAATATCTTTAAACATAATTCTGGACCTGAAATTAGCCCTAGCACTAATCCTGCCCGATCCAAAAAAAAATAAAAAAAAAACTAACCCTCATCCTAGCCCTAAACCTAGCCTTAATCATAACCCTAATTCTAACCATAGCCCTAACCCTAATTCTAACCCTCACCCTACCTCTAAACCTAGCTATAAAGCCATCCCTTACCCCAAACTTTGCCCTAACTCTAAACTTAAACTCTAAACTCTAACTCTAAACTCTAACCCTAACCCTAAACCTAAACCTAATGCTAACCCTCGGCTTAAACTAAACACTAAACCTAGCCCTAATCCTAGCCATAATTTAGCCCTGTCTCTAATCCTAACCCTAACACTAGCCCTAAGACTAAATCTCGTCCTAGCCCTAGCCCTAGTTCTAACCCTATCTGTTACCATAACCCTAAACCTAGCCATAACCCTTGCAGTATCCTTAGTTCTAGCCATAACCCTAGGACTAAAACAAAACCGAGTATGAGCCCTAACCCTAAAACTTAAATTAATCAATATTAACACTACAAATACCTAACCCTAGCCCTAATTCGAGTCCTAACCCTAACCTTAAAACCAACCCTAACCCTGACTCATATACTGATACTCACCCTAGCTCTAAACACTGCCCTCACCTTTAACTGAGCCCTAACAGTAACCCCAGACCTAATTTGAGTACTAATTCTAACCCTAAAACTAAGTCTGACCCTGACTCCTATCATAACATGAACCCTAGCTATAACTATCACCCTAACCTTAAACCTAACCCTAACACTAAACCTAACCCATACCCTAACAATAAAACTAACCCGAAAGGTATCCTTAGTTCTTACATACCCATTGCCCTAACCCTAGCCCTAACCCTAACACAAGACCTAGGCCTAATCCAAGCCCTAAACCTAGCTTCAACCCTAACTCTAACCAAAATCATAGCCATAACCCTAGCTCTAATAAAATCCCTTACCAAAGCAAAAGCCTAAACCTAAGGGTAACCCTAGACCTATCCCTAATCCTTAGGCTAACCAAAACACTAACCCTATTAATATCCCTTACCCTTGTCCTCATTCTAGATCTAACCCTATTCAAAACCCTAACACTAACCCTGACCATTTTACTGACCTTTCCACTAATTCTAGGTCTAATCCTAACCCTAATCCTAACCCAAAATCTACCGTAATCCTATCCCTAGACATAATTCTGAACCTAACTCTCAGCCTATTTCAAACCATAGCTCAGAACCTAACACTTACACTAAACATAACCCTAACCTAACCCTAGTTCTAACTCTCACCCTAACCCTAAATCAAGACTTAATCCTAACCATAACCCTAGCCCTAACCTTAAGTCTAACTGTATCATTACCCTAAACATAACCCTTACCCTAATGCTAACCCTTGGCCTAACCCTTAACATATGACTATCCACACACTTATCAATTGCCCTAAACCAACCCTGAACCCTGGACCTAATCCAATCATTACCCTAACCCTAGCCCTAACCCTAATTCAAGCCCTAACCCTAAATTCAAACCTAAACCAAACCCTAACACTGACACTGACCCTAATAATTCCCCTAGCTCTAAACCCCAGTCTTACCCTATATCTAACCCTTACTCTAGACCTAGCCATAAAACTAACCCTAAAACTCTCCCTAAGCATAACCCTAGACCTAATATTACCCCTAGCCCTGATACTAGCTCTAACCCTAACACAAACCTTAGCCCTTATCCTAGCCCTAAAATAGCCTTAATTATAACCCTAACCATAAACCTAGGCCTAACCCTAACACTAACCATAGCCCTAATCTTTGATCTAGTTTAGCCCTAACCCTAACCTTAACCCTAACCTTAGTCCAAAGACTAACTCTAAGTCTCACCTTAGTCCTAACACTAGTTCAAACCCTATACTTTACTGGAAACCTAATCCTAGCCCAAAATATAGGTCTAACACTAGCCCTATCCATAGCCCTAGCAGCAACCCTAGATCTAACCCTACCTCTAAATCTAACCCTAACCCTTAGCCTAAACCTAAACCTAACACTAGCCCAACCTTAAGGCTAATCTTAAAACTAGCACTAACCCTAGCCCTAAAACAAAACCAAGCCATAGATCTAACCCTAACCCTTAATATAAACTAAGCCCTAACCCTCTACTTAGCCATAACTCTAGCCCTAATTCGAGTTTTAAGCCAAACCGTAAAACTAATCCTGACCCTGACTCTGAACTTAACACTGACCCTAGCTTTAAACATCACCCTAACCCAATACCTAAACCTAACAATGGACCTAGCCCTAACCCTAACCCTAAAATTAGCCCTAATCACAACCCTGATACTTACGTTAGCTGAAACCCAAAACCTAGCCTTATTCTGAGCATTATCCCTAGATTTACCCCTAACCCTATCACTAATCATAACTGTAACCCTAGCCATAACCCTAGATTTAACCCTAACCCTAACCCTAAGTCTAACCCTATCAATAATCATAATATTGACCATAGCTGTACCCCTCTCTCTAACCCTATCCATTACCCTAACCATAACCCTAATCCAAATGCTAAACCTGGGCCTAAACCTAACTGTATCCCTTATTCTAACCCTATCCATTACCCTAAACCTAACCTGATACCTAAACCTAACACTATCTTTACCCTAATCCTAACTCTAATGCTTATTCGAGACCTAACATTAAGCATTAACCTATCCAAAACAATAATCATAACCCTGACCCTAATAGCACCCTTAGCTCTATACCTGACCCTAAGCCTAAAACTAACCCTTGCACTAGACGTAGCCATAAACCTAACCCTAAAACTAATTTTTAACCATAACACTAGACTAGAAATTAGCCTTAGCCATAATCCTAGCCCTTAACCTAGGCTTATTCCTAACCCGAACCATAACCCAAGCCCTAACCCTAATTCTATTTTCCGCCCTAGCCCTAAATCTACCTATAAGCTCATCCTGTATCTAAAAATTAACCATAACCCTAAACCTAACCCTAACCCTCGCCCTAAACCTAGGCCTAACACAAAACCTAGTTCTAATCCTAGCCTTTATTTAATCCTATCCTAACCCTAAACTTCGCCATAAGACTAACTCTAACTCTTGCCCTAGCCCTAGCCCTAGTTCTATCCTTAGCCTTAATCCTAACCATAGATCTAAGCCTAAGTCTAAATCTAAACCTAACTCCAAATATAACTGTAAAAATAAGCCTAAACCAAACCCTAACACTACCCCTAACCATAATGCTAATCCTAAAACTTGCTCTCTCCCTAGCCCTAAGCATAAACCAAAACCAAGCCATAGCCCTAATTCTAACCTTTAATCTAAATCAAACACTAATCCTACACACCTATCCCTAAAACTACCTCTAAAACTAACCCTGACCCTGACACTGACCCTAACACTAATCCTAGCTCTAAAAATCACACTAACCTTAAATTAATCCTAACACTATTTCTATCCTTAACCTAACCTAAAACTAGCCTTAATTATAACCCAAGTTCATACATTAGTCATTGTCCTAACAGTAGCCCTAACCCTAACACAAATTCTAACCTTAATCCTAGCCCTAACCTTAGCTTTAACCCTAATACTAGTCTTAAACCTAACCCAAACACTAGCCTTAAAACTAACTCCAACCCTATTCCTTACACTAAGCCAAACCCTAACCCAAATACTAACCCTAGTTCTAATCCTAATACTTAGCCTGACTTAAACTATAACCATAATACTAGTCTTAACCCTAGCCCTCGTTTTACCTCTAAACATAACTTTGACCCTCATCTGACCCTAAGAGTAACCCTAGGTCTAAACCTGACCCAAACCCTAAACCAAATCCTAATACTAGCCCTACTGGCAACCCTATATTCATACCTAAGGCTAACACTAGACCTAGACCCAAAGCTAATCCTAAATATAGCTATAACTCTAGCCCTAGACCTAAACAAAAACCTAGCACTAGCCCTAACAATAACTCTTAACCTAAAATGAACACTTACCCTACCTCTAGAACTAAACCTATTGCTAATTCTGGCTCTAACCCTAACCCTAAAACTATCCCCAAAACATACCCTGATTCTAACAATGAACCTAGCTTTAAACCTTACACTAACCCAAAACCTAGACCTAACATTAGACCTAGCCATAACCCTAACCCTAAAACTAGCTCTAAACATAAACCTAGTTCATATATTACACATTGTCCTAAACCTAACACAAAACCTAGCCCTAATCCTAGGCCTACACTTAGCTCTAAGCATAACCCTCAGCCTAACCCTAGCTCTAAACCTAGCCAAAACTTATGCCTTGCCTTAGATTTAACCCTAGCTCAAAGCCTAACCTTTACACTAAATATAAACCTAGCTCTATCCTAAACTCTAACCCTAACCCTAACCCTGATCCTAACATTAAACCTAGCCTGAACTTTAGCTCTAACTTTGTCCATTACCCTAATGCTTAACCTACCCCTAATTAAAACTCTATCTCTAACACTAAACCTAACTCTAAACATAAATGTAAACCTAGACCTAAACATAAATCTAACCCTCACTGTAGCCCTAACCCTAGCTCAAACACTAACCCTTACCCTAACTTAATAATAACCCTATCCCTAAACCTAACACTTACCCTAACTCTAAATCTTACCCTAAATCACACCCTATCCCTATCCCTAAATCTAGCCCTAATCCTAGACTTAATCCAAATCATAACCTAGCCCTAACCCTAGCTATAAACCTGTACATTACACTAAACCTAACTCTAACCCTAATGCTAACCCTAACCCGATTGCTAAACCTAACCCATCCATTACTCTAAACCTTAACTGAAACCTAAACTAAACCTTTCCATTATGCTAACCCTAAACCTAACCCTAATTCTAATTCGAACCCTAACCCTAAACCTTTAGCTAAACCAAATGCTAACCCTGACCCTGATGCTGACCCTAATAATAACCCTAGCCCTAAAGCTGATCTTTAACCTAAACCTTTAATCAAAACCTAACTCTTACACTAGACCTAGCCATAACTTAACCCTAAAACGATCCTTAACATTAACCCTAGACCTGATATTAGCCCTAGATCTGGTCCTAGCCATAATCCTAACAGAAACCCTAGCCCTTAACCTAGCCCTAAACCTAGCCTTAATTCTAAACTGAACCATAACCCTACACCTAATCCTAATTATAACCCTCACCCTAGCCCTAAAGCTAGCTATAACCACAGCCATTCCCCTAAACTTAACCTTAATACCAATACCAACCCTAACTCTAGCCCAACACCTTGGTATAAACCCAACACTAACCCTAGCCTTAATACTTGCCGTAATTTAGCCCCAGCCCTAGCAAAAACCCTAGATCTACACTAACTCTAAATCTAACCCTAACTCTAAACCTAAACCTGAACCTAACACTAGATCTAACCCTGATTCTAATCCATAATCTAGCCATAACCATAGCCCTATCCCTAAAACAAAGCCAACCTATATCCCAAACCCTTAACCTAAACCAACCTTAACCTAAACTAACTTTAACCTTAACCTAAACTAACTTTAGCCTTAATTCGAGTTCTAACCCTAACCCTAAAACTAACCCTGACTCTGACATTGATCCTTACAATAACCTTTACTCTACACATCACCCTAACCCTAAACCTAACCGTAACACTAGAACTACCCCTACCCCTAACCCTAACCCTAAAACTAGCACTAATTGTAACACTAGGTCATACATTAGCCATAGCCCTAACCCTAGCCCTAACCAAACCCCAAACCAAGCCCTAATCTGAGCCTTAACCTTAGCTTTAAACCTAACCCTAAACCTAACGCTAACCCAGAACATAACACTAAACCTTACCCTAACACTAGCCAGAATTCTAACCATAACCCTAGACCTATCACTAGCTCTAACCCTATCCATTACCTTAACCATAACCAAAATCTTAATAGTAACCCTAATGCTAACCCTATACTTATCCCTAACCCTAACCTATTTCATTAACCTAAACCTAACCTGAACCCTAAACCTAACCCGATCATTACCGTAAACCTAACCCTAATGCTAATTCAAGCCCTAAACCTAAATCTTAACCTAGCACAAACCCTAACTCTGACACTTCCCATTATAATGTACCGAGCTCTATCCTTGACCCTACTCCTAAACCTAATCTTTATACTAGACCTAGCCATAAACCTAACCCTAAAACTATCCCTAACCATAACCCTAGACCTGACATTTGCCCTAGTCATAATTCTAGCCCTAACCTTAACACAAACCAAACCCATAACCCTAACCTTAACCCTAGCCCTAAATTTAGCTCTAACTCTATCAATTACCATAAACATAACTCTAATTATAATGCTAACTTTAGGCCTAAATCTAACTCTGTCCCTAACCATACCCTATGCATTATGCTAAATCTAACCTGAACCCTAAACCAAACCCTATCATTACCCTAACCCAAAACCTAATGCTAATTCGAGCCCTAAATCTAAACCCTCACCTAAACAAAACCCTAAATCTGACCCTGACCCTAATAATACCCCTATCTATAAACTTGATCCTTCCATAAACCTTACACTTACACTAAACATAGCCATAAACCTAACCCTAAAACTATCCCTAAACGTAACCCTAGATCTGACTTTTGTCCTAACACTAACCCTAGCCCTAACCCTTACACAAACCCTAGCCTTCATCCTAGCCCTAAACCTAGCCTTAATCATAACTCTAATGAAACCATAGCCCGAGCCCTAATTCTAAACTTCACCCTAGCCCTATCCCTAGCTCGAACCCCATCGCTTACACTAAACCTAACCATAAGCCTAAAACTTACTCTATGCCTAAACATAACCATAAACCTATCCCTATTACTAGCCCCAATTAAGCCCTATACTTAACCAAACACTAAGCTTAGCCATAAGACTAACTCTCATTCTCACCCTAGCCCTATTCGTAGTTCTAGCCCTATCCCTTACCATAACCCTAATCCTAGCCATAAACCAAGACTTAACAGTCGCCCTATCCTTAGCCCTAGACCTAATCCTAGATTTAAACTTTAATCTAAATCTAACTTTAACCCTAAACCTAAACCTAAACCTAACACTAGCCCTAAACCTAATGCTAAGCCTAAAACTAGCTCTAACCATAGCCCTAGCACTTAAACAAAACTGAGCCATAGCCCTAACTTTAAAACTTATCCTAAACCAAAACCTAACTCTACACCTAGCCCTAACCCTAGCCCTAATTAGAGTCCAAACACTAACCCTAAAACTACTCCGATCTTGAATTTTACCCTAACACTAACCCTAGCTCTAAACATCACCCTAATGTTATACCTAATCCTACAATTAGACCTAGTCCTAACCCTAATCCTCTAACTAGCCCAAATCAAAACCCTAGTCCATATATTGGCTATAACTCTAAACCTAGCCATAACTCTAAACAAAACCTAGCCTTAATGCATGACCTAAGCATAGCTTTAATCCTAAACCTAAACCTAAAACTAGTCCTAACCCTAACTCTAAACATACCCCTAACCCTAGCTCTGATCCTATACCTTACCCTATGCTAACTCTAAACCTAATGCTAACTATAGGCTTAACCCTAATCCTTAGCCTAACCCAAACACTATCCCTATTACTAGTGCTAACCCTAGCCCTCATTCTAGCTCTAACCATAACTCAAACCTGACACTTATTCTGACCCTAATGGTAACCGTAGGTCTAAACCTGACCCTAACTCTATACTGAACCCTAAAACTAGCATGGGAAATAAACCTATTCCTAAACCTAACCCTAACATTAATCCTAGACCTAAACCTAATCCTAAATTTAGCCATATCTCTAGCCCTAGTCATAAACAAAAACCTAGCCCTAGCCCCAATGATAAACCTTAACCTAACACAAACACTAACCCTACCCCTAGACCTTACTCTAGTGATAATTCTGGATTTAATCCTAACCGTAACAATAACCCAAACACTGACCCTGACCATAAAAATAACCCTAACTCTAAACATCACACTAACGCTAACCCTAGCCCTAACACTTGACCTAGCCATAACACTTACCCAAAAAGTAGCCCTAATCATAACCCTGGTTCAACCATTAGTTGTAGGCCCAACGCTAGCCCCAACCTAACCCCAAACCTGGCCCTAATCTGAGTGCTAATACTATTTTTAACCCTAATCCAAAAACTAGCCCTAACCCATACCCTAACACTAGCTCTAATCCTAGCTCTTTCCCTATCCATTACCATAAGCTAAACCTTAAATCTAATGCTAAACCTAGTCCTAACCCTAATCCATAGCCAAACAAAAAATTCTAACCCTATTACTAGTCCTAACTCTAACCTTCATTCTAGCTCTAACCCTAATCCAAACCCAAACCCTAACCCTGACACTTATTCTGATCCTAACACTAAATGTAGGTCTAAACCTAACCCTAACCCAAAACTGAACCCTAATCCTATATTTAAACATAAACTGGTAATCCTATACATAAACCTAAACGTAACACTAGCCCTAGACCTAAATCGAATCCTAAATTCTAGCCATATCTCTAGCCCTAGACCTGAACAACAACCTACCCTGTGGTGAGCCGCTTCTGCCGTTTCTGCAGATTATGGTCGCCATTACAAGATGACGCTGGCTCCGCTGTGGTCTGTGACAAACAACTTCTTATCTGGGAAAGTTGGCACATGATTTTTCATCACCCTGTGAGAAAGCTCCACGCGGCAGCTTTGCATTGGGGCTTGGGATGCTTTATTAAGGCTGGGAGGGGCATCTGAGAGGGAGAAGAAGAAATATCCAGGGCCTGAATAAACTGTTGAAAGAAGATTCTCGAGTTGCATCTTCCTTGCGGGCAAGGGGTCGCGACAAGTGGTGCCGAGACCCGGGAACAAGAACTTTCAACAGTCAGGGGTGGTGCACCGGTTAGTCTCAGGTAAGTGGGATCCGCGATCAAAGCGGGGTTAGTCCCAGGTAAGTGGGATCCGCGATCAAAGCGGGGTTAGTCCCTAGTAAGTGGGATCCGCGACCAAAGCGGGACAGCTCCTCTGTAATGAAAGAGAGAGCCTTACATTTTATTGCAGCTGCACTGTGTACTTTCGCTCCTACTTTCGCTTTCTTTCTTTTGTGCTTTCTTTGTTGTTGTGTCATGGGTGCCGCATCTTCAAGTCCGTTTCTCCTGGCCCTAGATGGCCTGTTACGTTCCAAGGGACTGGAAGTGAAACATAGTACTTTACATAGATTTTTACAGAAGATAGATATCGCTGCACCATGGTTTGCATTTTCGGGCAGCCTTACTGTGCCTAGTTGGGATAAATTAGGCAAAGATCTTGACTTTGCTTCTGAGCAGGGCATATTAGAGGGTGGGGTGATCCCCCTTTGGAAAATGGTCCGTGGTTGCCTTACAGATGACAGATGTCAGGAAGCACTTACTAAAGGACAGGAGGTTTTAGAGCGATTGCATGAGGAAAAATCGGAGACGGCAGAAAGTGAAGTGACTCGGGAGGATGGGAGTGTGCGGAGCATGAGACGGGGGAGGAATCGGTTGTATCCAGATCTCAGTACGCTGTGTACACCCCTATGCGAAAGTGGGTCAGAGGAGGAGGAGGATGAGGAGGAAGAGCTCGGGATGCTGTCTTGTCAGCTAGGGAGTTTAGCTATAGGAGAAGGGAACACAGATAAACAAGGGCTCAAGAAAAGCGATCCCCCAGATCCACCGCCGTATGGCAGGGGCGTTTTGGGAAGAGCATTCCATGCCCAAACATGGAGGGCTGTTCACGCTGAGATGGGTCTTGCTTATCCAGTTTTTCAGGATGACAACAGGGGAAGAGTCCATGAACCCTTAGATTTTAAAATTGTGAAGACCCTGGCGGAGTCTGTATGCACTTATGGGGTGGATGCCGCCTTCACGCTGACTCAGGTGGAAAATCTGTCTAGATACTGTATGACTCCCTCTGATTGGGCTAGCCTTGTTCGGGCTTGCGTTTCCCCGGGTAAATATTTGAACTGGAGAGCATTCGTGCTAGAGGGCGCAATAGAGCAGGCCGCCCAAAACCATGCAGCGGGACACCCCCATTGGGACAAGGATATGCTCTTGGGACAGGGTAGATTTGCAAATCAACAGACAGGATTTCCTCTTGAGGCATATGATCAAATTAACAACATTTGCATTCGGGCATGGAAGTCGCTTCCAAATAGAGGAGAGGTGTCTGGCAATTTGACCAAGATTCTACAAGGCCCTACAGAACCCTTTTCAGATTTTGTAGCAAGGATGGTGGATGCCACTGGAAAGATTTTTTGGGATCCTGATAGAGCCATGCCCCTTATCAAGCAATTGGTCTTTGAGCAATGCACCAAGGAATGTAAAGCGGCAATCACTCCTTATAAAAATAAGGGCATAGAAGCATGGATGAAAGTGTGTAGAGAGATTGGAGGACCTTTAACTAATGCAGGTCTTGCAGCTGCTGTCCTTCGGGTGGCAAAAGGGGGCAATCCTGGTGCCGGAACATGCTTCCATTGTGGTCAGCCCGGTCATTTCAGACGTGAATGTCCTAAAAAAGATAATTTTACTGGACCCCCTCACGGTGGCCCTTCCAATGGCTTTCGTCAACCAGGGCTGTGTCCAAAATGTAAAAAAGGGAAGCATTGGGCAAAAGAGTATAGATCAGTGAGGGATATCCATGGACAGCCTATTTCAGCTGGGCCAAAAAACGGCCGAAGGGGCCCCCGACCCCAGGGCCCACAAATATATGTGGCAATGGAGAATGTCACACCCAAACCCGAGACATGGCCATCTCTACGCCATCCCATGAGACGCGGACAGCCACTACGGGTGCCGCGGGATTGGACCTCTGTTCCACCTCCAGACTCGTATTAACACCTAAGATGGGAGTCCAATTGGTGGAAACTGAGTTCAAAGGTCCTTTACCGCCTGGCACTGTAGGTTTGCTAATTGGACGTGCATCCTCTACTTTACAATGTCTTCATGTCTTTCCTGGAGTCATTAGCCCTGATACTGTAGGGACAATAAAAGTTATGGTGGAAGCTCCAAGGGGCAATGTATCTATTTCCCCAGGAGACCGGATTGCCCAATTGCTACTTCTACCCAGTCTGCATACCCGCTTTCCTGCTGATTCCTTTTCAAGGACAAGTGATGAGATTGGAGTTACTGGAGGGAATTCTGTTTATTTGTCCTTATATATGAATGACCGTCCTGCCTTTAAACTTAACCAAAGAAGGCAAATCAATTTTGGGATTGCTCGATACTGGAGCGGATCGTAGTATAATTGCACAAAAGGACTGGTCAAAGGGGTGGCCAGTGCAGCTCTCAGATCAATCACTGAGAGGTTTGGGATATGCCCAAGCCCCTCAAATCAGCTGTAGACATCTATCTTTGAAGGACCCAGAAGGACACAATGGCACTTTTCAGCCTTATGTACTTGATTTACCTATCTCTTTATGGGGTCGTGATCTGATGAAAGACATGGGGTTCACTCTTAGTAATGACTATTCCCCGGTGTCTCAACAGATTATGTAAAATATGGGGTATAGGTATTCCTCCATCAAGATCATTCATTATATGGATGATGTGTTATTGGCCGCTGAGTTAGAGCAGACAGTTAATGAGGCCTATAGAGACTTAGTAAAGCTGTTAGCTCAATATGGGCTACATATCGCACCTGAAAAGGTTCAAATGGGGAATTCTATTGAGTATTTGGGAGCAATCATTGGGCATGACAAATTGAAACCACAAAAAATCACCATAAGAACTCAGGATCTCCAAACTCTGAATGATTTTCAAAAACTGCTGGGAGATATTAATTGGATAAGGGGATATTTACATATTCCTAATGGTGTGCTCCAGCCTTTGTATGCTACCCTTAAGGGTGATCCAGATCTTGCTTCTCCTCGTAGCCTCACCAAAGAGGCTAGGGCAGCCCTTATAACAGTAGAAGAAGCTGTACAACATGCTACTCTATGCAGGCTCCAAAGTGATAAACCTTTCCAGTTATGTGTGCTTGCCACTATGCGGCAGCCTACTGGAGTACTGTGGCAAGATGGGCCTTTACTATGGAGCCACCCACATATATCCCCAGGAAAATCTTTAGAATACTATCCTGATGCTGTTGCAGCGTTAGCACTTAAAGGGATCCACCAAAGCATTCAATTTTTCGGACAATCACCTTCTTCTCTTATTATACCCTATACTAAGGCTCAACTTAATGTTTTGTGTGCTACTCTAGACAACTGGGCTATTCTATGTTGCTCATTTCAAGGGGATATTGATAATCATTACCCTTCCCATCCATTACTCCATTTTGTTAAAGAACATCCCATCATTTTCCCTAAGGTAACTTCACCCAATCCAATTCCGGGGGCTGTTAATATTTTCACTGATGGTTCCAAGTCTGGAATGGGAGCTTATGTAATTAATGATTCTCCCCCTGTTCAGCATCAATTTGCTCCTGGTAATCCACAATGGGTTGAACTGCAAATTGTTATTGAGGTTTTTAAACAATGTTCTTTTCCTTTTAATCTTATCTCGGACTCCATTTATGTGGTACAAGCACTCAAAGTCCTGGAGGCCGTGGGAGCTATTAGTAATGCCCATAATGTATCTGCTTACTTTAATCAGCTTCAACAGCTTATCTGTAGCCGCACTGCTCCTTTTTATCCAATGCACATACGGGCTCACACCTCTCTTCCTGGTCCGTTATCACAGGGTAATGCCTGTGCGGACTCAGCCACTACAGGCCAGTTGATATGCTTGGCTTCCTCCTTAGAGGGGGCTAAATTATTTCACCAGAATTTCCATGTTAATGCTTTAACGCTGCGCAGGCGTTTTTCCATTTCAAGAGCGGATGCTCGTCAGATAGTATTACAATGTCCCCATTGTGTCACATTTCTTCATCCCCCTACTTATGGAGTGAACCCACGGGGATTGAAGCCATTGGTTGTCTGGCAAATGGATGTGACGCACATACCTGACTTTGGTAACCTCAAGTATGTACATGTTTCTGTTGATACGTGCTCTGGAGTTATTCATGCCTCTACTTTGTCGGGAGAGAAGGCACATAATGTTATTACTCATTGCCTAGAAGCATGGGCAGCATGGGGTGCTCCTGCATCCCTTAAGACTGATAATGGACCTGCTTATACTGGCAGACAATTTACATCCTTTTGTTCTACCATGGGAGTGCAACTTACTCATGGTCTGCCTTACAATCCTCAAGGACAAGGCATTGTTGAGCATGCTCATCGCACCTTAAAGGAAACTTTACAAAAACAAAAAGGGGGAATAGGAGCTGAACACACTCCTAAAGAACACCTGTCCTTAGCTCTCTTTACCATTAATTTTTTGAATTTGGATATTCATGGTCACTCTGTGGCCGATAGACATGTGTCCCCTCAGCCCTCTGTGATTGGCTATGTTAAGTGGAAGGATGTTCTTACGGGCCAATGGAACGGCCCTGACCCCGTGCTGACATGGGCACGAGGATCTGTATGTGTTTTTCCTCAGGATCGCACGGAGCCGTTGTGGGTCCCTGAACGTCTGACAAGAAGAGTCTTGACATCAACTGACCAGCAACAAGAGATACAACAGCAACCCTGTGATGAGGATCTTCACTCTGCTACGTGCTCTGGTTCTGGTGCTGGTGCCAATGGCACAGACGACACCAATGCAGTGGTGGGCAGTGGCACGGGCTTGGCCAATGCCGATGCCGGTTCATGGTAGTTCTAGTGTCCTCCCCACTCTTTTCTCTACCTCATGTGAGATGTCTGCTCCCTGTGCCTCTCCTAGAGGGGACGTGGAGAACATTTTTAATCAATCTCAGGTTAATCTCACAGGAGTTTTTTGTTTCAGCCTTGGAAACGCTAACTGCATCAGCCTTAAGACCAAAAATTTGACTAACTGGGAGGACCCATTGCGGTCCAATCAGGTCTCAGGGAGTATTATTAATGCCGTACTGAGCCAAGTAGTTTCAGGGAAGCAATCAGGTTCAGGGACCCCTGTAAATAGCTCTCCTTTAAACATAACTACCTTGGCTATGATCTCCAAGGTACTAATCCCAGTGCCTCCTTCTTCTAATAGTACTTACAATGCCACTCATTTCAAGGCCTCTCCTTACTGTACCCCTAATCTTGGTTTCCCCCCAACATTTACACCTTGTCAGGATCATTCTTGGGAGAAACTTCAAGTTGCTAAGGGTTTCTCCTTTTCCCCCTCTCTTAGAGGTATGTTTATAACTTTAACCATAGTGCCAACTCCTCTACAGGAGTAGGTTGGTCCTGGTTTCAATGGCTGATTTCCAATGAGAAGGGGGCTTCAGCTGATATTTCTGCATTGGCTCAATTGCTGGGAGTCAGAAGCTGGCTGGCTAATGTTTCTGGTACTGTTCGGGAGAGTGAGCGAGGTAATAGACTTACATCTGTTTCGTTCAACTCTTTGCTATATAATGCCACATTGCCCCCTGCGATGGTCTGCGTCCAATCCCCATTCTTGCTCCTTTTGGCTAATGACACCTCGTCAGGGATGCTGGATTGTTCTAGTGTTACCTGTCTCTTATCTGAGTGTTGGAATGGTTCTTGGACTGTAGCAGTGGTTATGAAAATTCCAACCTTTGTCCCAATCCCAGTCACTGCAGACCCAGATAAATTCCCCATTGTTGAGCTACTTAGAGTCCGCAGGGATTTTGGAATTACGGCAGCTATAGTGACAGCTGTGGCAGTGTCTGCTGCTGCAGCGGTTATGGCCGGAGTGGCCATGGCCAGTCAAGTACAAACTGCTGCCACCATTAATCAAGTTGTTCAACAAACTTCTACCATACTTGAGTCCCAAAATTAAATTAATCAACATATTTTGTCAGGGATTTTAGCTGCCAACCAAAGAATAGATTTACTCCAAGCTCAGGTAGAAGAATTGGCCGACTTGGTGCTTTTGGGTTGTGTTGACCAACGTGCACATTTATGCATAACCTCTGTCAGATTTAATGATTCCAGGAATGCCTCCCGCATCATTGGCGAATATTTGGCCGGAAATTGGTCCATGGCAGCAGAAAACTTGATCCAGTCTCAACTAACTCAGATTGCTGTTTTGAATAGTACCCGTGTCGAACCAGTGACTTTGGGTCAATTCACCGATTGGATATCTTCTGCTTTTTCCTTCTTCAAATAATGGGTGGGAGTAGGCATTTTTTGTGCAATGTGCTGCTTCAGTGTTGTACTCTGTTTGTGGCTTCTCTGTTGCCTTAAAACTCGCCATGCACAAAAAAAGGCTATGATCATACAAGCTCTTGCAGCTTTAGAAAATGGCAACTCGCCTCAAGTCTGGCTTGCGCATCTTAAGCAGTAAACCTTTGTCATGGTCGTTACACCCCAAGTTATTATAACATTGCACTGGGATCAACATGACTTTCCTTGTTATTCTCTTAGTGTTGGAAAGCCCTTGCACTCTGCCGGTCTTACTGCCATTGCACGCAGATGGGTTTCCACACTAGTGCTTTTCTATCGCCTTAAAGTCCGTGCCTTTCTTTCAGGGTGCTGTCAACTTGTTTGTCGTTATAAACAGCCACAGTTCAGCCTCAGCTATCCCCCTTCGTCCACCATCGTCACGATACAGGATGCAAGGCAAGGCACTTCACTTGAGTGATCCTTGACGTGGACCTCAAGGAGAGCATGTCCTATTGCATGCGGGTTAGAGGCGTCCACGCCCCGCCCCATGAAAAAAGGCGTCTGCTGATATGGCCTCGGATCTGGGGAAGGGCCCTCCTTAGGACTGAGCCATACTATGCAGCCACTTCTGCACAGTGGGATAGGACCTCTACTCTCGCCTGTGTTGTTTTAAGAAAACAGAAAGGGGGAACTGTGGTGAGCCGCTTCTGCCGTTTCTGCAGATTATGGTCGCCATTACAAGATGACGCTGGCTCCGCTGTGGTCTGTGACAAACAACTTCTTATCTGGGAAAGTTGGCACATGATTTTTCATCACCCTGTGAGAAAGCTCCACGCAGCAGCTTTGCATTGGGGCTTGGGATGCTTTATTAAGGCTGGGAGGGGCATCCGAGAGGGAGAAGAAGAAATATCCAGGGCCTGAATAAACTGTTGAAAGAAGATTCTCGAGTTGCGTCTTCCTTGCGGGCAAGGGGTCGCGACACTACCCTGGTCTTAACAATAACCCTTAACCTAACCCAAATACTAACCCTACTTCTAGACCTAACCCTAGTCCTAATTCTGGCACTAACCCCTACACTAACTCTAACCTAACACTGGCCCTGACCCTAACATAATCCTAGATCCAAAGCTCACCCTAACCCAAAACCTAATCCTAACACTCGACCTAGCCATAACCCTAACCATAAAACTAGCCCCAAACAAAACCCTAGCTCTTACATTACCCATGGCCCTAACCCTATGCCTAAACTAACACAAAACCTAACCCTAATCCTAGGCCTGAACTAAGTGTAACCATAAACCTAACCCTAGCCCTAACCCTAACCCTAAGCCTCGCTTTAGACCTAACCCTACCTCAAAGCCTAACATTTCCCCTTAACATAACCCTAGCCCTATCCCAAACCCTAACCTAACACTAGCCCTAATCCTAACCTTAACCATAGCCCTAAACATAGCTCTAATTATATCCCCTACTCTAACCCTAGCCCTAATACTAACAATATCCCTACCCCTAAACCTAGATCTAATTCTATACATTTTCCTAACCATAATCCTAACCCTAATGCTAACCCTAGGCTTAACCCTAAACCTACTGTAATCCCTAATACTATCCATTTCCATAAATCTAACCTGAACCTTAATCCTAAGACTATTCATGGCCCTAACCCGAACTCTAGCCCTAATGCTAATTTGAGCCCTAAGCCTAAACCTTAACTTAAACCAAACCTTAAGCCATACACTGACCCTAATAATACACATAGCTTTAATTGACCCTTACAATAAATCTACCCTTTACACTAGACCTAACCATAAACATAGCCCGAAACATATCCCTAACTGTTACACTAGACTTGACAATTGCCCTAGCCCTAGTTCTAGCCCTAACCCTAACACGAACACTAGCTCTCATCCTAGCCCCAAAACTTGCCTGAGTCATAACTAAACCCTAATTCTAACCCTTTCCCTGGCCCTAAACCTAGTTATAACCCCATTGCTTACCCTAAACCTAACCCAAATCCTAACCTTAGCACTAAACCGGCCCTAAACTTAACCCTAGG
>NW_026695103.1:0-26198 GCF_021218885.2 Marmota monax
TCATAAAAATGGGGCACGTTCAACTCTGATTATCACAAAATATTTTATGAAACAGAACATTTTAGCAAAAAATACAAAGAAGAATTTAAGGTATCCTCATGTAGACAAAATCTGAGAAGAGTTATTGCTATTAGACCTGTCTTATAAGACAACTAAAGGAAGTCTTCCCGCTGAAGGGACACTGGGTATTAAATCTACATGAAGAAATTAAGGTCACCAGCAAGGGTAACTGCATATGTAACAAGAAAAATTGTAAATACGTGGTTTGTTTATCTCTTTTTCTCCTAATTGATTGAAAAGAGAACTTTTTTTAAAAAAGCAAAACATAATTAACCTAAGTTGACAGGCATAGAGTGCATAACATCAATGTTTATTCATTTAATAACAGCATAAAGGGAAATGACTGACAAAATGATGCTATGTGTCTGTACAAAGACACTACAGTTCTTTCCACCTTTATGTGTATCTATAATGTTCCAATTAATGATAAAGAATGAAAGAAATAGAAGTAGACCAATAGAGGATTGAGAGTAGGGATAGGGTAGAGGGGAGGGTAAGAGGAGGCACCTGTACTAAATTGGAGTAAATTAAATTCCATGAATGTTTATATATGTCAAAATGAATGTCCAATTATTATGTATAACTATAGTGGAGTAATAAAAGCATTAAAATAAAACGAAATAAGTTAAAAAACAACAGCATCATCTTCTGAGAAGTGTTTGTTCAGTTCCTTGGCCCACACCAAGAAAACAATTAATGCAATCAATAAATGGGCCAAGCAAGTGAACAGGCATTTCTCAGAAGATGATGTACAATCAATCAACAAATATATGAAAAAATGTTCAACATCTCTAGCAATTAAAGAAATGCAAATCAAAACTACTCTAAGATTTCATCTCACTCCAGTCAGAATTTCAGCTATTAAGAATACCAGCAAGGGCAGTGAGTGCGCTAGGACAGTGACGGCTTGAGGTGCCGCGCTGGGGCAGACTTGGCTTTTGAAGCATGAGTGTAAGCTGAGGTTGCCACTGGGCGGGTCTTATGCAGTGCCAGCCACCGGGAACTGGGTGGCGGAGCAAACATGAATGTTGGAGTTGCCCACAGTGAAGTGAATCCAAATACCCGTGTAATGAACAACCGGGGTATGTGGCTGACATATGCATTGGGAGTTGGCTTGCTCCATATTGTCTTTTTTTCCCAATTATTTATTTATTTATTTTTATTATTAGTTGTTCAAAACATTACAAAGCTCTTGACATATCATATCTCATACATTTGATTCAAGTGGGTTATGAACTCCCATTTTTACCCCGTATACAGATTGCAGAATCACATTGGTTACACATCCACGTTTTTACATACTGCCATACTAGTGTCTGTTGTATTCTGCTTCCATATTGTCTTACTCAGCATTCCTTTCTTCAGTGTTCCTGTTGCTTGGACCTTAACAAATATTATACATAATCTGGGGATGTATGTATTTTTGCATGCAGTAAAAGGAACACCTTTTGAAACTCCTGACCAAGGTAAAGCAAGGCTCCTAACATCTTCATGGAAGTTTTTCACAATTTCTCCAACAATTCTATATTTTCTGACAAGTTTCTAAACAAAGTACGATTCAACTTACTTCATCCTAACACAGCTTCTCTTCTGAGTGTGCTTATTCCCCAAATGCCACAACTACATGGTGTTCGGATCTTTGGAATTAATAGGTATTGAAATGTTTCAAACTGAACAAAAATTTTACAGCTACCGAGTTTCCTGTAAAGAAGGAGTAGTTGGTAAACTGCACTGTTTCTGTGATAATGTGAAATGAGAGGTATCTACATCAGAGGACCAATTGCTCTTTCTTCATATGCTGTCTTGAAGTACAGAATTCTACTAAATGATGCCTCTGTTTAATACATCTGGTATATTTTGGAAGAAAGGCTTTATAGGCAGGCTGGGCAGGCCCAGTGTATAAGTTAATTGCAGTGCAGTGAGGGTATAGTTGATAAACCCAAGGAAGTAATACATTTGTAAGAAACTAGGGCCAGCTTAATTATAATGATGGGCATGACATGAGGAAAAGAAAACTTCCAGTCTTTCAGTGACAATTAGTTTAGGCAGACTTAACATGTAAATCGGAATCATCTCTATAAGTTTATTATAGATTACTTTTATTACCATATATATTTCTCTTATATAAGAGGATATATACCTTCTTATTTTGTACAAACCAGTTTCTTATGAGTTATCTTATGAGTGTGGGGTTTTTTGTTTTTTGCTGGCTCAGTGGTATGTGTTGATAGCTGAAATATTTTTGCATTTATTATATTATATAGTTTGTGAAGGTCTACCTTCATGAGTGGAAGATAGCATCTGAGTCAGCATTCTAATTTTGGAACAAAATAGATTTACTTGGTATTCCAGACACAAGGCTGCTAATAAACCAATTAAGAAAATAATTTATTTCAAGAAGTTAAAGTACAGGGTTGTTTATAGGTGCCTGCTTTTTTTTGAGAGAGAGAGACACACACACACACACACACACACACACACACAGAGAGAGAGAGAGAGAGAGAGAGAGAGAGAGAGAGAGAGAGAGAGAATTTTTTAATATTTATTTTTTAGTTTTCAGTGGACACAACATCTTTATTTATTTATTTTTTATGTGGTGCTGAGGATCGAACCCAGCACCCCGTGCATGCTAGGCAAGCGCGCTACCGCTTGAGCCACATCCCCAGCCCAGGTACCTGCTTTTTAGGTTAAGAAACTTAATTGGTAAAATCTGTCATTCCTTAGAAAAGGAAATATAAAATGGACAACTGCATAGCTACCTGTGGTCTAGCAGTAACTGCTTCTCTAGCCATAGTACCAAAGTAAGTAATAGATATTTTGTTTTAGCAGGTCTTTAGTAAAAGATAAGATTGTCTTTCCTTAGTCCTGTTCTCAATCCCCATAGTTTGCTTGTTAATATTTTGACTTTAAACATGTGAGTCTTAGTATAGGTAACTCCAAATGGTAACTATTTAGAGTAGTGGTTATATTGAATTCTTGTGACTTAGGCAAGTTACCTATAGTTGCTAACATTAATTGCAAGAAAAAAACTATACTTGAGAAGGGATCACATTAAAAAAACAACAAAAAAACCCCCACAAAAAACCAAAGTTCTGATATATGATGAAACTGAAAAACTGAGTAATATATATATATATATATATATATATATATATATATATATATATATATATATATAAACAAATTGAGTGAAAGGGGTTTTTGACCAACTTAAAGATCAAGTTCTGTCAACAAACTGAATTTTCAGGGTAGTTATCATTGCTTTGTACTTCAAAAGTATTGAGGTTAGAAATCAGTTGTATGATACTGCCTTTGTATATTTGTCTTTCTCATGTATTTTGAAATAACTGGTAATCTATACTTTAAAAAATTTTTTTCCTTGGTGGAAGATTAAAAAAAAAAAGGAATACAAGCAATAGGGCTGGGGTTGTGGCTCAGTGGTAGAGTGCTTGCCTAGCACATGTGAGGCCCTGGGTTTGATCCTCAGCACCACATAAAAATAAATAAAAATAAAGGTATTGTGTTCAAATACAACTAAAAAATAAACATTTTTTAAAAAGAATACAAGCAACAATAAGTTTTGGCTAGGAAGTGGGGAAAAAGGCACATTCATATGTTGCTTGTGGGACTGGGACTGCAAATTGGTGCAGCCCACATGGAAAGCAGTTTGGAGATTCCTTGGAATACTGGGAATGGAACCACCATTTGACCCAGATATCCCACTCCTTGATCTATGCCCAAAGGACTTAAAAACAGCATACTACAGTGATGTAACTACCTCAGTATTTATAGCAGCACAATTCACAATAGCTAAACTGTGGAACCAACTTAGATGCTCTTCAGTAGATGAATGAATAAAGAAAATGTGGTATATATATGCAATGGAATATTACTCAGCATTAAAAGAGAATAAAATCATGGCATTTGCAGGTAAATGGATGGAGTTGGAGAATGTAATGCTACATGAAGTTAGACAATCCCCCCAAAACAAATGCCAAATGTTTTCTCCGATATAAGGATGCTGATTCATATTGGGGTTGGAGGGGAGCATGGGAGGATTAGATGAATTGTAGATAGAGCAAAGGGGAGGGAAGAGAAGGGAGAGGCCTGGGGGTAGGAAAGATGGTGAAATGAGATGGACTTCATTACTCTAAGTACATATATGAAGACACAAATGGTGTGACTACTTTGTGTACACCAGAGATATGAAAAATTGTGCTCTATATGTGTAATATGAAGTGTAATGCATTCGGCTGTCATACATAACAAGTTAAAATAAAAATAGTAACATATTTGAAATTATAGCATATAAGAAGAAGATCTATATCTATCTACATCTATAAATAGAAATATCTCCATATACTCTATCTATATCTATAGATAAACAGATGCCGGGTTTCTGTTCTTGCGACTAAAAGGCTCAGGGGTCACTCCAGTTAAACTGGGCTAACTGGGCTGCACAAAATAACCACACAAGAGACACAAATACCTTTTTCTTTGGGGTCGCTGTGACGGCCCTCTGACTTTAAGGGTCTGTAGGAAGAGAGAGAGCGAGAGCACGCACTGACCCCTTTTATTGAGGAGAAGCTATTCAAATGAGGCAAGGGGTCAGGTTTCAGGGGGCTGAGTCTGTCTTCATGATGTCCACTGTCAGCAGGTTGACTGACACCTGGGTAGGCCACACCCAAGGGCACAGTAAGAAAAGGGGACACACACAAGGCACTTCCATGGAAGATTCTATCCTAAACAGGGCAAGGGGTTATATACAAAGGAACAGGTGACCTTAGCTTCACCCATGGGGCTGTAGCAAGATACACACATGCACGAGACACCCACCCTCGAACCCAAGAAGGTTGGGGGAAGCTCTGCTACATTTCTGTGACTGAGCGCCTCAGCACCCAGCCGGGAGTGTGACTCAGTCAAGTGCAAGGTTGGTCTCTCACAAATAGAGATTTTTATTGATGGAATAAGTCAATGAAATACCAACAAATAAAACAACTAAGAACAACAACAACAACAACAGAAAACCTCAACAGTATAAAGAAAAGTTCTATGGAGCAAAGATTTTGTTTCTCATTGAGTAATCCTATAACAAGTGAAGATATTAAATTCACAATAAAAACATTCTTACAAAGCAAAGCCTAGTACAGATAGTTCTACTAACAAATTCTCCCAAACACTAAAAAATAGTAATTTCATTTTCATATAATTTCTTCAGGATAAGAAGAGTGACACTTCCCAACTCATATTATATAAGAAATATTACCCTGGTATTCAAATGAGGTTGAATAGTTATAATAAAAGTATACTACAAACTGATATGATTTTACAAATATAGATAAAAATTTTTCAAAAAGTATGAACAATCTGAGTCCAGCAACACTATAATAAAATCACAGTTTCACAGTTAGTGGGGAAAACTGAAAGTTTGCACTTTAGGGTCAAGATAAGAGAAATAAATCTTCTCTGGCCTCTTTAACTTTATACTAAAGGTTTTTCCCAGGATAACTAGGGAAGAATAAAAAATAAAAGATGCCCATATTTAAAAGGTAGGAATATATCTGTCTTTATTCATCAGTTCCTTGATCTTTTACATAGAAAACTGAAGTAATCCACCAAAATGTAAGTTCAGCAAGGTTGCAGGACAGGTTGATAAGTAAAAATAAACTGTACTTATATACAGTAGCAATGAACAATCCAGAATAGAATTAAAACAATGCCATTTATGATAGTATCAATCCACTAATTTTAAAATAGTTTGTCCATTTTCTTTTGAAATTACTTTCTTGGATACTTCTTAAACTTTATTTTTAACCATTGTGCTGACATTTTCTTTTGACATTGTTTTTCTTTTCTTCTTTCCTTCTTTCAAAGTACTGGGGGTTGAACCCAGTGGGGCTCTACCATTGAGCTATACCCTCAGATCTTTTTATTTTGAGACTATGTTGCTATGTTTCTTGTTAAGTTGATGGGCTGGGCTTGAACTTGTGATTCTCCTGCTGCACCCATGCCCAGCTTGTATTGACATTTTCATTTCCACTGTTGTGTATTTTTGAAGTTTTTATTCTACCTACATAGCACCAAATAGCATGTGTTTCCTATAAATGTTTTCTTTCTTGTTTTTTTTTTTTTTTGACTATTTTGGTCTATCATTGATGTTTGGGGGTCTTATTGCATATCTGGTGATCCTTGGCTTTTTGGTAATATTTAAAAACAAGTAAAGTTAATCTTTGGTTATTTGCTCATAAATAAGTGTAAATAAAATTTCTTTAGTTTGATCCTAGTTCCAAGAATCTATTTTTTACACACACACACACCCTGGAGATTGAACCCGGGGTACTTAACCACTGAGCAATATCCCCACCCCTTTTTTATATTTTATTTTGAGACAGGGTCTTACTAATTTGCTTAGGGCCTTGCTAATATGTTGAATCTGGCTTTGAATTTGTAGTCCTCCTGCCTCAGCCTTCTAAGTCACTGGGATTACAAGTGTACACCATCATGCCTGGCTATTGTATTTCTTGTGAGTCAAATGGCTGTGATAATTTTTCAAATTATTAATTTAAGATTATTAGTTTTTTTATTAGCATTCTGGCAACAGAATAGGAAATAAGGATTTACAAAGATGATTTCAGCATTCATGTTTTTAGAGGATTTTTCATTTAGTTTTTCAGTTTTCTGTAATGTACCTCTGACCTCAAGTATGCCCAGAAACACCTCTCTTCTCCCACTGTAGAACTTTTTTTTTTTTTTAACCTTCTCTGGTGGGTAAGCCTCCAGTCTTTTGTTTTCATTTGAGAAGGTAAATGGCCTGGATGATTGTTTGGTAGAAGATGTGCCCTCTAAATCCGGCTGCAACCAAATAAAACTATTTCCCTATCTTCAGTGCTATCTTAGGTGCCTTGCCTTGTCTGTTCCTACAACAGTATAATTCTATATACTTAAACATTGTTCATGTTTTCATGAAATGGTCAACAGTTGTGATTAATTGTGTGCTGCAAATAACAAAATATCTCTTATTAAAATGAAATAATTTGCCTAAATTCAGAAATTTACAAGGATTATTTAAAAATGTAAAAAAAAAAGAAAGAGTTAAGAAATAGGAAAGAGAAATTAGAAGGTTCTAGGTATGGATTTAATAGAAGGAAAATGTGTTTCTGGATAAGAGAGTCTGTTAAGTAAATAAGAGCGTTTAAGTAAGTGCTAAAGGAGGTCTGTATATACAACTATGGTTAAACAACAACTGTTATTTTGCAATATTGTAATATGTTATTTCTCTAAAAGCTAAACTTGACTAATATAAAAACATCAGTAGTAATTGTGGTACTATTACTCTTCTTTGTATATTAAATGTGCTCATATTTTCCAGGTATATGTCATTAAGATAGAAGCTTAAAAAAAAAAAAAAAAAACTATATCAAGCTGGTGTTCTCCAAAAGGTTGCATGGTTATTTTAGGCTTATAAAAATAACATATTGGAGATTTATTTATATCATTTAATGTTTTATAACTGGACCTGTTATCAATAAGATTAATATAAAGTTCTATACACTAGGTACAATTTAAATGTAATATACTGTATTACCTAGTATTCATGTGACATCAAGCAACAATATATGTAAATTTTATAAAATAATATTTAAAAAAAGATCAGCTTCAATACTAGAACACTTTACCTAAGATTTATAAATCTTAGCCTTACCTGGGATAAGGCTGTGCTTCCCATCTTACTACATGTAAGAATGACTCCAAAGTAGGCCAGACTTCAGCTAAAGCCCAACACTCTTAATTTAGGGTGAAACTGACTTTGCTGGATGTTTACGATCAAGACTTAAAGTTAAATTAAAATGGCCAAGAAAACCAATATTTGGCTCTGGCCCTCTGAGTCAGTCTGAATCCAGGGAACAGGGAACTTCTCTAAAGAGCTTTGCAACTCTGGGCCACATAACCTCCTGATCAGGGAGATTAATGAGACCACTGGAGAATGAAAAGCCAATCAGTGCATTCGCTGTAAATAGGAGGGTCATTGGAGACAGGAGACATCCCTGATGCTTCCAAGGGAAGCCACATGGTCAAGCAAGACCTGGACCCATCCTAGCGCAAATGGCACTAGCAGAACTAAGAAGCTGCTCTCGGGTTCCCCCACGAGCGACCCTTATGGGAACTCAGCTGACTCTTAACATTAGATAGAAACAAAGTCAATTTTGACCAACTTGATCTTAAACACCTACCAAAATCAGTTAAGCCAAAACCAGTCATTCCTGGGAGTAATGAAGGACAAGAACAGCTAGAAAAGAGGAGACAGCAACTAAGCCAACAGGCTCCATGGGGAATGTTCAGTTAAGTATGGCCTTGGCTCCTCCCCCTCACAGGACCCCTATTAGTCCTCTCTATGTTTCTCCTAATAGGACCATGTCTATTAAATTGCCTACAGAAGTTCATGCAAGATCAGATACACAAATTCACCAACAAGCTGGTCAATCAACTTCTTCTTTAAGACTACCAGCCCTGATGCCCAAGACTCATGACCAACTCCTCTGGCTCCAGAGACTCTGTGCCCATCTAAAACCCTCTCTAACCCTTTTTCCAATTTTCACAACCCCTCTTTCACTTCCTAGGAATGAGAACTACTCTCCAGCACGTCCACTCTGCTTATTCTGTCTGCTCTACAGTATCCCCACAAGGAAACATCAAACCTAAACTCCCCCTGGTACCACCATGTCTCCCACCTTAAAAAGGCACTTGTTCCAAATGTCCAGTCCTGGACTTCCACCACGCCCACCAAACTCAAAATTTCTTGCCAACCCTCTTCTTCTTTTACTAATCATTATTCTCTCTCAAGTTTTTATGTCAAACCGCAGATGCTGCTTCTACATCCAAGCGACATGACACCAGGATGACACCACCCACTCTAGGTTTATGGGTCAAGGCGATTGCCCTTCCACTGGCTGCAATCAGGCTGTCACCCTTAACATTACTGGATTCAACCAAACCACCTCCAATACTTCCTAGAGTCCCTGCTACAGGACCAGTGGCGGATACCAAGAATCTCCTCCATCTAGGACTGGTTTGCTGCCATCGAGGACTTGTGGCTTCAAGGAACTTTTATGGACTTTACCCCTACCACAGTAGTTGTCTGTAGCCACTGAGTGTTATTTCTGGCTGCCCTGGTGTTCTCAGACCTGTCCCCCGAACATTCCTCCACTTCCCCTTCTAGGTCTAACGCCGCCCACCATTAAGCAGGAAGAAGCCAGAGGACTTTACACCGTCCCCCATGTCACTTAGAAAAACAAAAAGGGAGGAATGTTGGGTGCAGAGCAGGCTGAACTGTGTTGTCTGCAGGGCAGGCTGAACAGATGTTGACTGCAAGATAGCCCACGCACTCAAACCCCCTCTATCTGGTCCTTTATCACCTGTTTGTGTCAAGTCCCGCTTAAGGCTGAGCACTCAATCCCCCTTGGGCCAACAAGGCAGCTTGCAGACCCAGAGGCCCCATTAGATTTGGGCTATAAAAACTCCCTCCTGCCAGGCCCCCCTCTCTCTCCCTCTCTCTCTTGCTCTTTCTCTCTTGCTCTCTCTCTCTTGCTCTTTATCTTTCTTACGTGCGCTCTCTGTCTCTCTCTTGCTCTCTCCCTGTTCATCTCTTCTCTTTTCTCTCTCTTTCCTTTCCTTCTTTCCTTTCTCTTTGTTGCACTGCTGCAATAAAGATCTGTTGGTTGCTCCGAGTGTTGTGGTCACTTTCCTTTCACCTATAACTAAAAAAATAAATATTTTTACAAAGTACCACTGCTGGGCTAGGATGTGGCTCAAGTGGTAGCGCGCTTGCCTGGCATACGTGCAGCCCGGGTTCGATCCTCAGCACCACATACAAAGATGCTGTGTCTGCCGGTAACTAAAAAATAAATATTATAAAATTCTTTCTCTTTCTCTCTCTCCCTCTCTCACTCTCTCTTAAAAAAAAAAAAAAGTACCACTGCTGGGATAGAATTCACCTTTCTCAGGTCTGCTAAGCCTGTTACATCTTTTTGCTATTATATTTCCAAGTGTCATTGATACTGTATTCCCCACTAGTTATACCTGGTTATATTAAAGGAATAGGTAATGGGTGATTTTCTTTGTTTTCTTTACTCATCTGTTTCTTTTGAGGACATGTAAAGAGTTTGAGCTTTAGAACCACTGTTGTTCAACAATCCAGATTATGAGAGTCCCTTTTTGATCTGTTGTTCATAGTATGAATACATCACAATTTAGATCAATAATTTCATATTTTTAGAAATACAGGTTACTGATTTTTTAATATAAGCAGTGATATAAATTTCATTATACATCTACTTACTCGTGGGAGATCTTGATAATATTTTTAATTGCTAAATCAAAAGGTATGATCATTAGTATTTTAACAGACATGGCCAATTTTCCATCATAATGGCTTCAACAATTTATATTTTCATGAACAGAATATGATGGTGCCTATTTCTACATACACTCATAGAGAATGCTATTGACTTAAACATTTTCCCAATGAAATGAGGAGAAAATGACAGTTCATTCTCATTTTGCCATTTCTGTGGTCATGAGTAATATGGGAGATCTATTCATTTAATTATAATGTAATTTATTCTTTTATAAACTTTATGCTTGTCTTAATTTTTTTCCCTAATTGCTTATTTTCCTTAAAAGTTTATAGGCGGGAGGAGGAAGCCCGGTGCCAAGCCAGGCCGGAGGAGGAAGCCCATCAACCCTTAAAACCCATCAAAGGGAGCGTGGCTACCAGCTCGGTTCTGCGGCTGATCCAGGTACCTGGTTTCCAACTCCCCCACCCTTAGCTGCGATAACTCAAAATATTTCCCACAAGCTTTTGGGGGATGTAGCTATCAACGCAAAACAACTGTACAGGCACCTGGTTTCCACCTCAGAGACTAGAGTAGGGAGGATACAGGTAGAAGCTCATGTCCTTTCACACTGGCTACATCCACAACCCTAAACACAGAGTCTCAAGCTAGGGATAGACATCGCCACCTACTGGAAAAAAGGAAAACAGAGTTCTGAGAGACTTTTTTTTTTTTTGCTATCTTTTCTTCTCTCTCTTTCACAACCTCAACATATGTGAAACCAAGAACTGTGCATGAACAACTGAATCACCAAAATAATATCATATAGAGGAATTGCATATGCCTCACCTCCCTCCCATTTTTTTCTTTTTTCTTCCTTACTTTCTTTTTCCTTCTCTCCTTTTTCTCGTTTCTTCCTTGTTATTTTTTTTCTTTTTTCTCTATCCCACTTTCAACCCCCTAAATTTTACTATCTATACATAGGGTAACTATCTAAATAAGATAGGAGGTTGAATCTATACATTCTTCCATAAATTACCAGTCTATTGGTTAGAGTTCTCCAAAGTTGCTAAGTTAGATTAGCCTCATACCCTCACTCCTTTCCCCCTTAGTATAACATCCTTCATCTGAAATTCAGTTTTCTATATGCCACCAGATATGGTATGCCTTTTATGAAACTAATGGCTACATTTTAAAATAATACTTGAAACCAATATCTGTAGACTTAGATTCTAACTATAAATGTGTTAATAATGAAAACTTGTGCTTAGAAATGTACTGTTGATATTGGGAACTGTTAACATTGTCTTTCTCCGCAAAAGAGAGATTTTGGAGCTATACAAGAGCAATATAAATATATAAGGGGAAAAACATTAATACAACAGTTTCACAAAGCTAGAAAGAAACATGATCACTATGAAAAGACAAGAAAAGAAAGGACCACAAACAATGCAGGTCAATTCAACATTAGAAGAGGTAATATCTGCAGCAGATGATATGTCAGATAAAGAGTTCAGGATATACATGCTTCAGATGATCTGGAGTCTCAAGGAAGACATTAGACAGCAAAATCAGACAATGAAAGATCACTTTGACAATGAATTACCTAAACAAATCCAAGAAGCAAAAGATCAACTCTACAGGGAGATAGAGGATATAAAAAAAATAAACAGAAATCCTGGAAATGAAGGAAATAATAAACCAAATTAAAAACTCAAATGAGAGTATTACCAGCAGAGTAGAACACTTAAAAGATAGAACATCAGACAACAAAGACAAAGTATTTCAACTTGAATGTTAACATTTCAGCGAGAATGTTAAGAAATCATGAGCAGAACATCCAAGAAATATGGGATAACATAAAGAGACCAAACTTAAGAGTTATTGGGATACAAGAGGGTACAGAGGTCCAAACCAAAGGAATAAGCAATCTGTTCAAAGAAATAATACTAGAAAACTTCCCAGACTTAAAGAATGAAACAGAAATCCAAATCCTAGAAGCCTACAGGACGCCGAATGTACAAAATCATAAGAGATCCACACCAAGACACATAATAATGAAGATGCCCAACATACAGAATAAAGAGAGAATCTTAAAAGCCACAAGAGAGAGGAAGCAGATTATATTTAGGGATAAACCAATCAGGATAATGGCTGATCTTTCAACACAGACTCTGAAAGCTAGAAGATCCTGGAACAACATATTTCAAATGCTGAAAGAAAATGGGTTCCAACCAAGAATCATGTATCTAGCAAAATTAAGCTTCAGGATGGAAGATGAAATTAAAACCTTCCACGATAAACAAAAGTTAAAAGAATTTGCAGCTAGAAAATCAGCTCTTCAAAACATCCTTGGCAAAACATTACAGGAAGAGGAAATGGAAAATAACAATGAAAACCAACAGTGGGAGGTAGGACAGTAAAGGAAAAAAATAATCAAAGAGGAAAAACAAACCATGTTAAGTAACATAAATAAACAAATATGTCTGGAAGTACAAACCATATCTCAACAGTAACCATAAATGTTAATGGCTTAAACTCACCAATCAAGAGACATAGGCTAGTAGAATAGATTAAAAAAAGAGATCCAACAATATGCTGCCTACAGGAGACTCATCTGATAGGAAAAGACATACACAGACTGAAGGTGAAAGGTTGGGAAAAATCATATCACTCATATGGACCTCGGAAACAAGCAGGAGTGTCCATACTCATATCAAATAAAATAGACTGCAAGCCAAAATTAATCAAAAGGGATAAAGAAGGACACTACATACTGCTCAAGGGAACCATACACCAACAAGACATAACAATCATAAATATATATGCCCCAAACAATGGTGCAGCTATGTTCATCAAACAAACTCTTCTCAAGTTCAAGAGTCAAAAAGACCACAATACAATAATTATGGGAGACTTCAACACACCTCTCTCACCACTGGACACATCTTCCAAACAAAAGTTGAATAAAGAAACTATAGAACTCAATAATACAATTAATAACCTAGACTTAATTGACATATATAGAATATACCACCCAACAACAAGCAGTTACACTTTTTTCTCAGCAGCACATGGATCCTTCTCAAATATAGACCATATATTATGTCACAGGGCAACTCTTAGAAATTATAAAGGAGTAGAGATAATACCATGCATCCTATCGGATCATAATGGAATGAAACTGGAAATCAACGATAAAAGAAGGAAGGAAAAATCCTGCATCATTTGGAGAATGAACAATATGTTACTGAATGATCAATGGGTTACAGAAGACATCAAGGAGGAAATTAAAAAATTCTTAGAGATAAATGAAAACACAGACACAACATATCAGAATCTATGGGACACGATGAAAGCAGTTCTAAGAGGAAAATTCATTGCTTGGAGTTCATTCCTTAAAAAAAAGAAAAATCCAACAAATAAATGATCTCACACTTCATCTCATAACCCTAGAAAAAGAAGAGAAAAAACAACAGCAAAAGTAATAGAAGGCAAGAAATAATTAAAATCAGAGCTGAAATCAATGAAATTTAAACAAAAGAAACAATTTAAAAAAATTGACAAAACTAAAAGTTGGTTCTTTGAAAAAATAAATAAGATCGACAGACCCTTAGCCATGCTAATGAAGAGAAGAAGAGAGAGACCTCAAATTACTAGCATACGGGATGAAAAAGGCAATATCACAACAGACACTTCAGAAATACAGAAGATAATTAGAAATTATTTTGAATCCTTATACTCCAATAAAATAGAAGATAGTGAAGGCATCGATAAATTTCTTAAGTCATATGATCTGCCCAGATTGAGTCAGGAGGATATACACAACCTAAACAGACCAATATCAATTGAGGAAATAGAAGAAGCCATCAAAAGACTACCAACTAAGAAAAGCCCAGGACCGGATGGGTATACAGCAGAGTTTTACAAAACCTTCAAAGAAGAACTAATACCAATACTTTTCAAGCTATTTCAGGAAATAGAAAAAGAGGGAGAACTTCCAAATTCATTCTACGAGGCCAACATCACCCTGATTCCTAAACCAGACAAAGACACTTCAAAAAAAGAAAACTACAGACCAATATCTCTAATGAACATAGATGCAAAAATCCTCAATAAAATTATGGCAAATCGGATACAGAAACATATCAAAAAGATCGTCCATCATGATCAAGAAGGATTCATCCCTGGGATGCAAGGCTGGTTCAATATACGGAAATCAAAAAATGTTATTCACCACATCAATAGACTTAAAGATAAGAACCATATGATCATCTCAATAGATGCAGAAAAAGCATTCAACAAAGTACAGCATCCCTTTATGTTCAAAACACTAGAAAAACTAGGGATAACAGGAACATACCTCAATATTGTAAAAGCTATCTATGCTAAGCCTCAGGCTAGCATCATTCTGAACGGAGAAAAATTGAAGGCATTCCCTCTAAAATCTGGAACAAGACAGGGATGCCCTCTCTCACCACTTCTGTTCAACATAGTTCTCGAAACACTGGCCAGAGCAATTAGACAGACGAAAGAAATTAAAGGCATAAAAACAGGAAAAGAAGAACTTAAGTTATCACTATTTGCGGTCGACATGATTCTATACATAGGAGACCCAAAAGGGTCTACAAAGAAACTACTAGAGCTAATAAATGAATTCAGCAACGTGGCAGGATATAAAATCAATACCAATAAATCAAAGGCATTCCTGCATATCAGTGACAAATTCTCTGAATTGGACATGAGGACAACTACTCCATTCACAATATCCTCAAAAAAAAAAAAAAAAATACCTGGGAATCAACCTAACAAAAACGTGAAAGATCTATACAATGAAAACTACAGAACCCTAAAGAGAGTAATAGAAGAAGATCTTAGAAGATGGGAAAATATACCCTGTTCATGGATAGGCAGAACTAACATCATCAAAATGGCAATATTACCAAAAGTTCTTTATAGGTTTAATGCAATGACAATCAAAATCCCAACGGCATTTCTTGTAGAAATAGATAAAGCAACCATGGAATTCATATGGAAAAATAAAAGACCCAGAATAGCAAAAGCAATTCTAAGCAGGAAGTGTGAATCAGGTGGTATAGCGATACCAGACTTCAAACTATATTACAGAGCAATAGTAACAAAAACAGCATGGTACTGGTACCAAAACAGGAGGGTGGACCAATGGTACAGAATAGAGGACACAGAAACCAATCCACAAAATTACAACTATCGTATACTTGATAAAGGGGCTAAAAGCATGCAATGGAGAAAGGATAGCATCTTCAACAAATGGTGCTGGGAAAACTGGAAATCCATATGCAACAAAATGAAACTGAATCCCTTTCTCTCGCCATCCACAAAAGTTAACTCAAAATGGATCAAGGAGCTTGATATCAAATCAGAGACTCTGTGTCTGATAAGAGAAGAAGTTGGCTCCAATCTACATATTGTAGGGTTGGGCTCCAAATTCCTTAAAAGGACACCCATAGCACAAGAGTTAATAACTAGAATCAACAAATGGGACTTACTCAAACTAAAAAGTTTTTTCTCAGCAAGAGAAACAACAAGAGAGGTAAATAGGGAGCCTTCATCCTGGGAACAAATTTTTATCCCTCAAACATCAGATAGAGCTCTAATCTCTAGAGTATACAAAGAACTCAAAAAATTAAACAATAAGAAAACAAATAACCCAATCCACAAATGGGCCAAGGACCTGAACAGACACTTCTCAGAGGAGGACATACAATCAATCAACAAGTACATGAAAAAATGCTCACCATCTCTAGCAATCAGAGAAATGCAAATTAAAACTAAGATACCATCTCACTCCAATAAGAATGGCAGCCATTATGAAGTCAAACAACAACAAGTGCTGGCGAGGATGCAGGAAAAAGCACACTCATACATTATTGGTGGGACTGCAAATTGGTGCAGCCTATTTGGAAAGCAGTATGGAGATTCCTTGGAAAGCTGGGAATGGAATCACCATTTGACCCAGCTATTCCCCTTCTTGGACTATACCCAAAAGACCTAAAAAGAGCATATTACAGGGACACAGCCACATCAATGTTTATAGCAGCACAATTCACAATAGTTAGAATGTGGATCCAACCTAGATGCCCTTCAATAGATGAATGTATTAAAAAATGTGGCATTTATACACAATAGAATATTACTCAACACTAAAAAATAACAAGATCATGGCATTTGCAGGGAAATGGATAGCATTAGAGCAGATTATGCTAAGTGAAGTTAGCCAATCCCTAAACAACAAATGCCAAATGTCTTCTCTGATATAAGGGGGTGACTCAAAATGGGATAGGGAGGAAGAGCATGAGAAGAAGACTAACACTAAATAGGGAAGAGAGGTGGGAGGCAAAAAGAGGGAGAACGGGAGTTGCACGGAAGATGGAAGGAGAACCTCATTGTCATACAGAATACATGTATGATGTTGTAATGAGAAAAAGAAAAAAAAAGTGTGTCACATTAGATTGGGTAGAGAGAAATGATGGGAGGGGAGGGGAGGAGTAGGGGGGGATAGGAAGAGCAGCAGAATAGAATAGACATTATGTTTGCTGTATGTATATAGTTGACTCTATGACCAGTGTGATTCTACAATCTATACAATTAGAAAAATGAGAAATTATACCCCAATGATTCAAATGTATGAATTGCCAAGATCATTATAATATCATGAATAGCTAATAAAAAAATTCAAACTAAAAAAATAAAATAACTCTATTAAATGTTAAAAAAGTTTATAGGCATTTGTCATGGAAATTAATCTTTTAATTTATATGATAATATTATTTTCTCTTAATTTGATATATGACATTTTATCTTGTGATACTTTTAATTTGTGTTTTTATTAGTGCATTATAGTTTTACATAGTTTGGGGTTCATTTTAACATATTATAAATGCATATAGAAAATACTACTACCTTCCCTCCCCTCCTCTTTCCCCTTGATCCCCTACTTCTATAGGTCTTTCTTCTATTTATTTATTTTTAAATTGGTATACTATAGTTATACATAAAAATAGAGTTCACTGTGATATATTCATACATGCAGATAGCATAATTTGGTCTATTTCATTCTGCAGTCCCTCCCCTTTCCCATCCTTCTCCCTTCCCCCTTGATTCCCTCCACTGTTCTCTTTTATATTTTATATTCTTTATTTCTCTCTAGATTCTGCATAAGAGAAAAAAAACATTTGACTCTTGACTTTCTGAGTCTGGTTTATTTCACTTAGCAGGATATATACTCCAGTTCCATTCATTTACCAGCAAATGTTGCAATTTTATTCTTTATGATTGAGTAGAACTCCACTGTGCATATATACCATATTTTCTTTTTAAAAAAATCTGATATGTTTATTCTCTTTTTTCACATGCCACATTATAAATCATAAAATTGAGGTGATTGCTTTTGTAAGAAGCATATGACATTGTTGCAAATAATCTGATTTCCTCAATGAAACATGAATAAATACAAGATAATGAATATCTGAGAAAATAGAGAAAATAAGAGCAAAAACTTTTAATTACAAACACTACAGAATATGAAAAAATGAGCAAGGGAATTAACTAACAGACTTCAATCTTTTAGAAAACACGCTGAATGCTTGGCTTATTTAAAGGAGAAAATAAGCTATTTCATCTCCCTCAACCAATTTCCAAATGCTCATGGTTTCATTAGTTCTCTTTTTGGTGTTCTATTTGTGGAGCTATGATGAGAGCTATTTGATATCTTTTAAAAGCGATAGTGCAGAAATATCAGAATCTTTGCACCCTGGATAATTTAAAATGGAAATCCAAGCTATGCCACATTTTATCAATTCACCTATCAGAGACACCTGGGCTGGTTCTATAAACTGGCTTTTGTGAATTGTGCTGCTATAAACATTGATGTGGCTGTGTCCCTATATAGTATACTGATTTTTAGACCTTTTGGATATATACCAAGGAGTAGGGTAGCTGAGTCATATAGTGGTTCCATGCCTAGTCTTTTTAAAATTTTTATCAGGGATTGAACCCAGGGGCACTTCACCATTGAGCCACATTCCCATTTAAAAAATTGTTTTTACTTTGCGGGAGGTGTGGTAGTGCATGCCTGTAATCCTAGCAGCTCAGGAGGCTGAGGCAGGAGGATCAAGAGTTCAAAGCCTGCCTCAGTAATTTAGTGAGGCCCTAAGCAATTTAGCAAGACCCTCTCTCTAAATAAAATACAAAAAGGACTGGGGATATATATATATCTATATATCTATATCTATATATAGATATAGATATATAGATATATAGATATAGATATATAGATATAGATATATAGATATATAGATAGATGATAGATATATATGTTTTTGAGACAGAGGCTCTCAAACTTGCTTAGGACCTTATTAAATTCCTGAGGCTGACCTTGAACTTGCAATCCTCCTGCTTCAGCCTCATGAGTTGCTGGGATTACAGGTGTGTACCACCATGCTCTACTCATTCCCGTTTTTGGAAGAATCTCCATACTCCTTTCCAAGTGGTTGTATGAATTTGCAACCCTGCCAGCAATGTATGAGTGTACCTTTTCCCCCACATCCTCACCATCCTTTATTATTATTTGTATTCTAGAGGAATACCATGCTGACTGAAATGAGATGGAATCTCAATGTAGTTTTGATTTGAATTTCCCTGATTGCTAAGGGTGTTGATAATTTTTTTCACATATTTGTTGGCTATTTGCATTTTTTTCTTTTGAGAAACGTGTTTATTTTATTTGGTCATTTATTGATTGGGTTATTTGGGGTTTTTTGAGGGGGTTAAGTTTTTTTTTTTTTTGATTTCTTAATATATTCTGGATGCTAATCCCCTGTCAGAAGAGTAGCTGGTCAAGATCTTCTCCCATTCTCCCATTCTGTGTAGGCTCTCCCTTCACACTCTTGTTTCCTTTGCTGTGCAGAAGCTTTTTAATTTGTAGCCATCTTATGTAGTGATTATTGGTTGCATTTATTGAGCTTTAGTAATCTTATTAAGGAGGTTGGTGTTTATGCCAACATATTGGAGTGTTGAGCTTATGTTTTCTTTTAGCATTTATTTCTTGTCTAATTCCTAGGTCTTTGATCCACTTTGAGTTGATTTTTGTGCAGGGTGAGAGATAAGGATCTAGCCTCATTCTTATACATATGAATATCCAGCATCATTTGTTAAAAAAGGTTATCTTTTCTCCAATGTACATTTTAGGCACTTTTGTCAAGGGTCTTATGAATGCACCAATGTGGATTTGTCTCTGTCTTCTACTCCATTGGTTTTCATGACAATACCATGCTGTATTTGCCACATGATATTTTTAATGTGATCAAACCTTCCATTTTTTTTCTCATAATGTCTCCTAGGTTTTAAATGTCATCTTTAAAAATTCCTGGGATTCCGCCTTTTGGGTCCCCTTCTTCCTCTGGGGAAAAGTCTTTCTGCTGTCCTTTAATAAAGCTTCTACTTTCCACTCTAAACTTGCCTCGGCTATTTCTCTGGTGTTACACTTCAGCATTCCGGGAAGCAAGGAATTGTCACCAGTAAACAGCGGTAATAGATTGGAGGTTCCCACCGAGACCTACACCGAAGTAAGTGCCTCTCCATGCACCCCATGTCTGTCTGAGGTGCATCTTTGTCTCTTTCTTTCTGGAGAGTGATGTGGGCACCCCATGGCTATTTAAACGCAATTAGTGCAGCTGCCACTCTTCAAGACTTGGGTGAGAGGTTTCCCGGCCTTGGCAGCTCTCAATCACCTGTTTGATACAGAGCAGGCATGTTGGGTTCTGCCAAAGCCACTTCCCACTTTTCTGTCTGGGCCTGGAGAGCAATTGGCGTGAGTACACAGTGTCCCTAATCCCAATCTGCCTTGATCTGGGCTACACTCAGACGTATTTAATGTTCCTTTCTCTTGAACCCCCTCCCGACAGCCCTAAAGTGTATCTAGGGTGATCGGTAGATGAATGGCACTGAGGGAAAGCCCCAATTACATTTGCCTTCATATGGGCTATGCAACACTCCCAACCCCACATCCATTCCCTCCTGGATGCTCCCCTTCCTTCACAGGTCAGAAATGTTAGCAATTCAGGTCGAAGGGCTGAGAAAGACATGGGATAATTAGTAAAAGCTGCTCAGGTTCCCTAATGTGCATAGGTAACTTTCACTAGTCTGTTTTAAAATTTTCCATTACCGCTCCGATGTTTAGAATGTGCTGTGTTCTCTTTAAGCTGATAGAGGGAGGCATTTTTAGAATCAACTCTTCCGGGAGTTCCTCTGATAGAAAGTGCTATATGCCTTACAACCAGTAGATATCCCTCACCCTCAGGAGATTCCTTTAGTTTATGGGGCAAAAAGGCAAATACAAGAATGGGCGATTCTCTTTTGCTGTGGGTTTTTAGTGGCAGGAAGGAAAGCAGTGATGCCCTTAAGCCTGAATCCTCCCAGGGTCTCTGGCACAGGGCAAACTGGGACCTAGCACTTTACCAAAGGGGACCAGAAACACCCTTGGCAAAGCAAGGTGAGAGACAGGTTTTCTGGACTGTAAGGAAGCTCAAGCTTAGGGAGACGTTCCCAATGAGAACAGTTTTCTCCAGCGCGGGCACCTGAGTCCTGTTTTTTCTCTTCTCACTCAGATGGGAGCTTCTCTCTCCAATATGCTAGGTATACCTCTTACCTACATATTGAAAAATTGGGATCAGTTTGACCCACAGATGCTCAAGAAAAAGTGCCTCATTTTCTTCTGCCGCCAGGCCTGGCCTCAATACAAACTCCCTGATGGAGAATCCTGGCCACCAGAGGGAAGTTATCAATTTTAATACAATTTTACAGCTTGATACATTTTGCAAAAGGGAAGGGAAATGGTGTGAGGCACCATATGTCCACGTTTTCTTTGTCCTAAGGGAAAACCCCAAATTATGCCAACAATGTAAAGTAGACTTAGCTATGATATCTGCCATGAAGAGAGAAAATCTTAAAGAATCATCTACTGAGGAGAAAGGATCAGAGGACCCACAAAATCTCCATCTGTTGTTGGTGTGCAACAGTGGCCCTCCTGTCCTCCATACTCTGGCCTCTCTGCATCTGCCCCAATAGACCTCTCCAGGAGATGCCAGGAGGAGAATTTGGACCTATCAAAGTACATACCCCCTTCTTCCTTCAAGACCTAAGGCAGATAAAAACAGACTTAGGGAGATTTTTGAAGGACCCAGATAAATATATTGAGGTATTTTAAAATGTATGCCAGGTGTTTGACCTCACCTGGAAATATATTATGCTGTTACTCAACCAGACTTTGACTTCCAATGAGAAGGAAGCAGCCCTAAAAGCAGCTGAAGAATTTGGGGATGACCTACAACTTGCTCTTGCCCCAGCAGCACAGACTAGGAGCAAACCCAATTATCCATCTGGGGCACAGGCAGTTCCCAGAAGTGATCCTGACTGGGACCCAAATGATGAACAGGATGCTTGGAAAATTAGACATTTTCAAATGTTAGTCCTGAGGCCCTCAGGAGAATCAAGCAAAAGCTCATTAACTATTCTAAGGTTTCAGAAATTATTCAGGGCTCCCAGGAAAGCCCTGCTATTTTCATGGAGAAACTCAGGGAGGCAATGAGAAAACACACTACTGTGGATCCTGAATCCACAGAGGGCCAACTACTTTTAAAGGACAAATTTATCACTCAGTCAGCCCCAGACATTCGGAGGAAGTTACAAAACTTGGCATATGGCCCTGGTCAATCTTTAGATAGCGTCCTCCGACTTGCAAGTTTTGTTTTTTATAATAGAAACCAAGAGGAAAAGGAGAAAGAGCTCAGAGACAGAAAAAGGACTGAAGCGCTGGTATTGGCTCTTAGAGGAGTAAGCTCCCAGGGTGAAAAAAGGAGAAAAACGAAATGCTCCTCAATCCATAAAAGGGACTTGTTTCCATGGCGGAGAGGAAGAACATTTCAAAAGGGATTGCCCAATAGCCAAGCGACCACCCCAAAAGCCCTGCCCTAAATGTCAAGGCAATCACGGGAAGAGTGACTGTTCTCAGGGGCATAGGTCCTTGAAGCCAGACTCCTCCACACAGGCCTGAGGGGCCCGGGCTCAACTCTGGCTCCTGTACTCCTATCACCACATGTGAGCCCTGGGTATGCTTCTCCATAGGGAGCCAAGAGATCAACTTCCTCTTGGACACTAGCACCAGTTACTCTGTGCTCACTTCTTACCCTGGACCTCTTTCCTCTAATACTATAATGGTACAAGGAGTGTCTGGATGGCCTATTACCAGAAAGTTTACTCCCCCACTGAATTGTGAATGGGATGGGATGATGTTTTCTCATGCATTTCTGATAGTCCCAAAATGTCCTACTCTTTTATTGGGAAGGGACTTACTTTCAAAACTTCAGACATCCATTACAATGAATTTGGGACTGCGAGGGCCATTATGTTTGCCTTTATTAGAATGTAATATAAACTCTGAAGTGTGGGCTACTGAAGGCAAAATTGGATGGGCAAAAAGTGCAGTTCCAGTCAAAGTAGTATTAAAAAATCCTTCTGTCTTTCCACATCAGAGACAATATCCCCTATGCCCAGAGGCAAAAAAAGGGCTTATTGAAGATCATTCAGAACCTCAAAAGACAGAAACTTTTAGTGCCCTGCAACAGCCCATGTAAAACACCCATTTTAGGTATTCAGAAACCCAATGGGGAATAGCGACTAGTTCAGGACCTGAGAATAATTAATGAAGCAGTTGTTCCTCTCCACGCTATAGTTCCTAATCCATACACTCTGTTATCTGAGATTCCAGTGAGAAACTGATGTGACTCCACTTTTGAGAAACCAGCATCTACCTCAGAGCAAAGCCTGTCCAAGGAAGGGGGCATGACCCTTGTCCTTGGAAAAACCCACAGAGCACTCCTAGGCACATACCCACCCTGCTGAGTTGTCTACAAATAACAGGAGAGGTCTGCGGTGCTAGGTGTCCCTGACTCAGTTAGGCTAGGTAAGGACCCATAGCAACCACCTAGCAACCACCAATCAGCATGAGACAAGGAAAAATACTTGGGATGCCAGATGATCCCCCAGTAGTTTATGGTGGTTGATAACATGTTGGGAAACCATGTAGTTTAGCATGTATACCCTTCATGGCTTAAACCAATCTGTTCAAAAGAACCCCCCTCTTATACTAACCAATCACCCCTACCCAACTTGTTCCCACCAGTGAATGTGCTAATCAATGTTAAAAGTTGTTTGATTTTCCAGTTGTGTGCAATGATTTCCTGTGTGATGTTGTGATGCATAGAATATCCCCAAGAAACCTATAAATCCTCACTGAACAAAGGACTGGGACTCACCCCTGGGACCGCTGCTTTGGGAATGGTTGTGAGTCCAGGTTTGAGCTTGCAATAAAGACTCTTGTGTGATTGCATCAGATTTGGCTCCTGGAGGTCTATTGGGGTCCCACGAATCTGGCATTACACCAGCAGCCACTACTTGGTTTACTGTGTTAGACTTAAAGGATGCCTTTTCATGTATATCCTTAGACTCCCAATCACAATATCTGTTTGCCTTTGTGGAACTGGATAGCGGATCTCAATTAACTTGGACAGTATTGCCCCAAGGATTCAGAGATAGCTAGGGTTTGGCCAAACAAATGGGGGCTAAGGATTCTAAAATATCAAACCCTACATTTAGATGGACCTGTAACTCAAATAAAGACTTGCTCTAATTTAAACCCACTACCCATGGCCTAAGGTGCTTCCTTTGGCACTACACAATCAGCTAGCTTCACTGTTTATTCCATGGTGAGACTTTAAACAGTTATACTCAATTGCCCTCCATGAGGTTGAGGAAAGTATCTCTCTCCTTAACAACTGAAGTAACACTTATGAGGAAGGCCATCTTACAAAACTGGATGGCTTTAGATGTCCTCACTGCAGCTCAAGGTGGTACTTGTGCCATTATTAAAACTGAATGTTGTGTTTACATCCCTGACAATTCTGGCAATGTGACTAATATCCTTAAAGATTTACATGCTCAGATACAAGCCATGTCCTCACAAACCTTGTCATGGGAACAATATCTTAGCTCCTGGTTCTCTGGTACTTACTGATGGAAAACATTGTTAGTCTGTCATTGTCATCATACTCATTGGCATATTCCTATGCTGTGGCATTTATTGATGTATTAATCTAGTTCCAGTGCTAATAACTTCTTGTTTCTCGTATAGACTACCCATCACTCAAATGGCCCTCCAGCCTGTTACTTCTCAATCGGACTTCCATCATGGACCACTCGATAGACCGATTTTTAAAAAAGGGGGACTCCAAAATGCTTGCTCAACATCGCCCCCCTTCAGCTGGAAGAAGCCAGAACTGTCATCGCCCTCTTTCCTTACAGCAGTAAGGAGTTCCCAAAATTAGAGGGGGGAATGAAGCCAAATTTAAAGACAGGTAGTTAGTGTAGTTAGGTAAATCAGGTCTAATATTGAGTAAGGTGAATGAAATGGAGGCCATTATTGAGAATGGAATCCAGGAAACCAGAGCAGCACTTGGGGAAATTGAAATGTTAATGTCCCCAAGGCCCGGAACCCATCCTAAGGAACTGTTAATGAAACAGCTCCCAGCAAACAGAGAAATAGGCTGATCAAAAGCTGCCCCAGGCCCTTCCTGCCAAGATTACTCTTTCAGCCCACCTATCTTTCACCTTTTGGGCCTTCCCTCCTGCATTCTATCACTGAAAGATAAAGGAAAACAAAGTACAGGACTGTGGGAAAGCTGAAAGAAGAACTTAGCTATACAAAAGGGAAGACTTTCCCCTTCCATGGATCCCGCCTTTTGGGTTCCCTTCTTCCTCCGGGGAGAAGTCTTTCTGCTGTCCTTTAATAAAGCTTCTACTTTCCACTCTAAAAAAATAAAATAAAATAATTAAAAATAAATAAAAATTCCCCTGTACCAAGTTTATTAAAAATATGTAATGCCTTCTATTATTTTATCTGTAAGTAATTCTAATTAAAATAAGCTTTTAAAGCTTTATCATGTTAAAAAGCACATTAATTTCAGAAAATGATAAAGCACAATAATTTCAGAAATGCTTAATAAAGGGGTTATTAACAAACCTGAGAGCATGGTATAGAGAACTAACAGAACATCATGTCTTACCTTGGGACCAATAACATTGCAGAGAGGTGATGACCACTTCCAGGCCTAAAGCAATGAGGAGGGAAAGTTGTGTATGTAGGGCAACCTCAGGGACACTGTGACATGGTCAAGGTACACAAATTAGACTGTGGCAACCTGCAGGTGTTATGCTCAAATTCGGGACTCCCAAAAGACCACCAGAGACCAAGATCGATGTAAGCAGCAAAGAGGTATTTATTGTGAGCTAGCTCGGTCCTCCACACGCACACAGCAACTGGTGACGCTGAAAGGCCCCGAGTCCAGGGTTTGCAGCAGTTTTATACATTCTTTGGGGAAGGCAGGGACTCCCACATACATCATAGCATCTCTTAGCAAATCATCACACACGGTGGGAAAAATCAAACAAATCTAAAACATGATTAGCATATCAAGTGGTGGGAAAGAATCTGGAAAGGATTATTGGTTAGTTCAAGGGGTTGACGCACTTGAAAATGATTGATTTAGATCCTCTGACCCCGCGGGCCAGCAGCAGCTGTGTACAGCACGTGGGCCTCAGGAGAGAGCACTTGGCCTTGGCCAACTGTGGCCAGACCTTTGGGAAGCCTGCCCTTAGGAGAGGCAGGGTGTTATGGTGTGGAGGTGTCCAGAGTTGAACGTGCCTCATTTTTAT